>NW_027278783.1:0-302500 GCF_046629955.1 Centroberyx affinis
CTTACGGAATAATAACGCAATAAATCATCAAAAAGTCGGTCTAACAGATTGCCCGACAGTGTTCAAAGTCGAGAAGAGGCAGTTTGTCCCTTGAGCCGTGGGATGTAGGAATACACCGGGTGGCTAAACGGGAGAACCGGGAAGAGTCCCGGTGGGCCAGTGAGTGTGTGGGCTGCTTGGATGCGTCGGGATGTAATAATTTGATAAATTGACCGACTTGACTTGCTGCATGAACCGAGCGGTAATGGTCTGTGTGGAAGATTTCACCGGACCTTTTTCTCCTTTTCTCTGGGTGTCAAACTGTCAGAGACACACACACACACACACACACACACACACACACACACACACACACACACACACACACACACACACACACACACAGAGCAAAATCCACTTGGAGGCTAATAGGTGGATTAGAGCGTCCCCAAACCCAGGTTTGTTTTAGAATGTGATTGGTCGTGATCTCATGAGTTCTAGAAGCAGCCTTAGGTCAGATTGTTAACAAAATGGAGAATAGAAAGAGAAAATGGGGAAGCTGCAATAACAGCAGACTAAAAAACAAGTTGCTAGAGTTTTTTAGGTGCGAGGGGACTTGCATTATTGGAGTGGTATAGAACAACAGTAAATACACACATGCACACACATCCAATCTCAATGCCATCTAGCATCTCTTTGGGGTAATCCAATCCTCTCAGACGTACAGATGCACCCACAGACCCTGCCAGCACCCTCGAACACACAGCGTCCAGCTTTTATTGAAGTGCTCAATCCTGAGCACCTAATAAAACCACTGCAAGAGGATGCAGCAAAATGTGCTAAAATGACCGACATGTTTTGTGTGCAAACAAGCTGGCAGCCGGCGGCACCAGACGTGATGTTGATGATGGAAAAACTGAGGCACATGGCAGGCATTGCACAACATCAATATTAGTGCTGTACTGTTAAAGGATTTGTTGGTCTATGTCTAAATTATTGTATTTTGAGTGCAAAATAGTGGGTGATATGCAACAGTGCATTGACTTTACAAAGTCATCAATATCTATGTCATGTTCTATTATAATCCAAAGAAATGTTTTGATACTGGACAACAAATGTTCAAATTTCAAATCAGGTTCACAAACAGAAATAGTCAGGTGTGCTGATTACTACCCACAATGCCATTTAACAGTATTCCATACAAGACAGTCACACATTTTTCCAGTAATATGTGATTGACATTGAGACTGATGTAAAGGAAGTGTATTTAACCCATACTGAAAATAATGGAATTTCAATAAGTGACTGTTTAAAACTGTATTCAACGCTGTTTGTTTGCCCAGAATAAAGTTTTGATGCTGCATATTTCTGTGTGTGTGGACCCACTTTGATAAATGTGCTTTGTAATAATCTCATTTGTTGCTTGTTGAGTCTGCCAGTAGGCCAAGTTATTGATGAGGCAGTGTCAGGAGGATTACTCAGGACAGGACAGGACAGGGCAGGACAGGACAGGACAGGTAGAGCTGTACCTAATGTTTTTAGAAGTGCAGTGCAGTATGCAAACTACCAAAAGACATCTTAATACAACTACTACTGCTATCACTACATACTCCCACCACTACTATCATTTTTAATATCGTTGATTCAAAGTGCAGAAAAAAACCATGTTGGAAAAAATAATGGCCACAAAAAGTGACTGAATTTTTAAAACTATCCCTCACCCAAATCCCCTCAGATACAAAGCAACACTAATATAATTAATACTAACTGCAATGACAGAATAGTTCAGTTCAGTTTTACACAATTCGATGATGCTCTTTTAGAATTTTTTGTAAAAAACAAAACAATGGACAAAGAATTTTATGTGTGCTTATTATTTATGCTTATTAGAGACAATCTTAAGTTTGAGGTTAAGTTGGCAGCTTACACACTAACGATTAGATTTCATCATCACCAGACACAACTCACTATACATAAGACGGCGCATTGCGGCTGCTGTTTTCTAAAATATAGCCTATAGATGTAACACGAGCTGTTTGATACTGAGGGCACGAGTCTTCAGAGATCTACTTAATTTCTTTAATGTTCAATGTAACTGAAGTTTGTCCTTGCAGCTTCATTCTTTTGATCAAGATGATTCAAAGTATTAGATAATATAATGAGATCTAAAAAAATATATATGTGAACGTGGTACAAGAAGGGACAAGATATGCAAAAAAGAGAGATATACTTGAGTAGAATCGTCTGGGTCCCTAATCAAAGGTAGAAATTTTCAAAGAGGGACCCTGTGTGATTTCCACCTCAACTGTCATCCGCGACTGAGGAAAAGCTCACCTCGAGTGTGCACTTTCTGCCACAACCTCCCTGGCCTTCAAGAGTGTACACAAGGCGCCCCCCCTCTGAAGTCTTCATTCAGCGGGTTTGCGTTTGAAGTGTGGAGGGCGACATTCGTTGAGGCTAAATTGGGGAAGAGAGGGTCAGCATCAAGTAAGCCTTGAAAGGATGCGATGTGTTGAAGTGTCTTATCATAAACACTCCTTCTGGGGCCTTGATTATTCCCTCGGGCCGTTGATATCGAACCTGCCTTTGACTGGAAATCGAACACGATTTAAAATGGACTTAGCATATCTCCTCTCCTTAGATCGTGTGTGGAAAATCTTAAAGCTCCAGAAAAAGGATGCGATTTCTATTCAGACTGCAGATAGAAAATACAGTCACCGCAGCAGCCATTTTATAAACTTGGATTTGTTGTTGCGGGCCGTTGTCCTTGTTGATGTCTCCAAATTTCCTCATTCCCATACCTGACAGGGGGAAGCCGCCTGCAGGCTTCCCATTCATTAGAGGCAGGGATTTTTAGAGTTTAGTTTTGATGTTGCCTGGCCTTAATTTGCCTGTTTACCTCTGAGGACAAAGGGGAGGCCGATAATGTGGCAGCACAGTCATGGCCGCCGGCCCTCTTTGATGTAGAGAAAGGTCTGTTTCACTAATTACCCTGGTGGTCGGACCGCTTGTTTTTCCAATGCCACGTTTTCATGTCTTCTCCCTCAGTCAGGTGATGTTTCTCCCCGGTTCCTGGGCGCGTTCGCTGAGCCATGACATCTGATGCTGATATTTGCATATGAATTAACGCTGTGTATCGATCCCTCGCATTTTCTACCTCTCTTTCTTTCCGGGTTTCTCATTTGTTTACGCCTTTTTCTATCCTCGCCATGCAGTTATTTCTTGTCTCTCTCTTTTTCCCTCTCTCTCCTTCTTTTCTTGCATTAAGCTCCACTCTAAAGGGACTGTATGGACTCCAGACTGGGGTGATCTTGTCCAAACTGCAGTCCACCCCAACCACAGGCCAGAGAGCAGGTGAGTGATGCAAAAGCCATTGTTTGACATGAAATCCATATTCTGCAAAGTGGGTCAAATAAGTCATAATCACATAAATCAGCCTGGGAGTTATTAATGGCTTTTGCATGGGTCTGCAGGGGAGAGAGAGAGAGAGAGAGAGCGAGAGAGAGCGAGAGAGAGACTAAAAAAATAAAAAAATACCTACATAATGTAATATTTCACATTCACAAAATACAACCATAACACATCTCAAAGAGCAGATCACACATTAAATCTCCTCACCGCCAACTTTTGCATTATCGCGCTCCAAATTGAAAGGACCATCGCTATTCTCTGGGCGCACAAAACCCATCCTGGCCGCGCCGTGCCCATTTTTTAAAAGTTGGGTTCCATCTTGCCTCCTGATGAAGAGCTTTGCGCGGAGCACCTGCGCTCGGGGTCTAGACCAGCAGCCGTCTGATTACAGGGTGGATGGAGTACATATGAAGCCAGGGAAGCGGCGCCCTGCTGGGGCTAAGTGGCAGTTTAACACGCAACGCATCCTAGGGGTTGGCTGTCCACCCAGGAAGTGGGCATGGCCATGATGCATGAGATTGGATTGCTGAAGGACACAGAGAACCAAACAAACCGGGCGGAGAGCGGTAAACAGGAACAAGATTAAATGTGTGTATCGGGGATAAAGTCGAGACTGAGGTTTCTTTTAATGTTTATCTTTGAAATACTGCGATGAGGCTTTTGTTCCTGACCAGAGTGACATAGGGACTGCTTGTCTTTGGATGATTGTACGCGTGTTTACGTGTGATGGGACAGATGGCGTCTGCGGGGGTAGTGAGTGATGGAGTGTGTATCAACCCAGTAATGATAGTATTAGCTGAGAGAGCTGCAGGTGGCTCATCACCATGTTTGTCCACTAAAGTGCTGACTTTAGTCCCTGGGTTAAGAGACAATAGTTATCTACTGGTGAGTGGGAGTTACCACTGTCCTTTATCTCTCTCCAGCTATAGATATCGCTCTGTTATGCAAGCTTAATGTTACACGCTAAACCCTGCACAATATATATATTTATGGAATTTGGACCTGTGAATGGGGAGACAGGAAAAAAAAATAATTTTAATTTCTGCCTCTCCTGAGGGTCAAAACAAAACAATCTGCAGTGCTGCAATGTTAAATAACTGTTGTTTCGGCTGATCAAAAAGGTGCTCTTTAGAAAATGGTGGCATAACGAGATTGGAAATGACAACAAACAAAAAAAAAACATTTGCCAAACAATAACCAATAATGACATGGCAATCATGGCCAAAACATGTTTGTCAGCCAACTAAATAAAAGCTTTTTAATCTTTTTCACTTCAAAATGTTGTGGCTGGGTTATTATTTGAAGAATGGCTCTTGTTTTTCACATTTTTCCCACTGGTTGTTATCAACAAATTGAACGATGGCCAATTTCATTAGTATCTGGTGTTCGCGCCCCTTCTGCCATACTAACGATGTTACACGTAGAAACAGTTCTTCGTTCCTCCCAGATGATGAAATATTTGCACCTCATCATTGATTCTCCCCCAGTCTTTCTCTGACACACAACTGGACTTGAGGGGGGGGGCTGAAGGCCACCTGCTGCTAAAGAGCATGGAGGTCTTTGAACTGAATGACGAAGAACGTTGTTAGTGAATCTCAACACTGTGTACAATCTGGACAAGGCTGCTGCAAGACTGGCTGTGTGGGCAGCTTAGCGAGGGAAACGTAATGTTGCTGTCGGATGAAAACCCCCTAACTCCAATTTTGGTGATTTAAATGTTTTAACTTCAGCTGAAGGACTGCATGCTCCTCTGTGGGCTGAGAACATTCTATAACGCTTGGGTTTATGAAACTTTTTTAAAACCAATGAGATACACTCAAAAGTGGATTATTAAAAGTGCAAAAGTGCATTAGAGCTGAGAACAAGGCTGTTTTACACCAAAAACCTTCCAGATCTTCCTGATGTAAAATCACACATTCAAATGCTGCATTAAAATAATCCAAATCACATTTCTTATTATACAGGGATGTGATAAATCAAACAATCAAGTCTCAAGCCTCATTGCTTTAAAAGGAAAAGAAGTGGGAGTAGGAGTTGGAAGCGCTGCAGTGTATATGACATGTCCTATTACTTATTAGGTCATGTGTTCTTTCGCCTCGCTCGCCATTTATTTTAGCCCTTCCATCCTTCGCCCCACCATGGAAATAGTTACGTGTTTGAAGTCCTTTCTTGGTTTTTCGCTGTGTGGAAATAGTCAAATGTCGGTTTGAGCACTGTGCAAAGGCCGCCAGAAAACCCTCCAAGTTCAACTCTGCTTCTTGCCAAGGCAGCGCACTTGTGTCAGCCTTAAGACTTTCGGGCAGCGGTATATCTGTGTTACATGCAAGCTTGTTAGCATCAAGATAAGATCAAAAGCATACTGGTGAGATGTACTAAGTATAGTGAACACATCAATAATGTCTCTACATCTGCAGTAATGTATTTTCTGTTTCATCTGTCCCCAGGGGAAGCAGCTTGTGGAGCTGCATTGCTTTCCGATCCACACATGTGTACAGTGTTCTCAAAATGAATGCTATCTGAATGTTACGTGGCCGTTGCTCAATGGAAGATAATTACTGTCACTGACCGCAACTAAGTCGCCCATGCTTGCTTGCCTTGCGGGAGCGTGCATTAATCATATTCACGATTGAATGGAAATGAAATTGCCTTCATGCTGTCAAACTACAGTTGATGGTTCCAGGTACACTGTGGAAATTACCTGGTTTTTGTAGGCAATTTGCTCCGCTTCGTACCAAAGGTGGAGTACATGAGTGGGAGTGAATTAAAGGAACGTCCAACCAATATTATGAGAGAGAGAGAGAGAGAGAGAGAGAGAGAGAGGGAGAGAGAGAGGGGGAGAGAGAGGGAGAGAGACCAGACTGGCCTACGCGTGAAAACAGATGCCTGGGAAAGAAGTAGATGTCGGACGCTACATTTACATAACCCGGGTTGGAAAAAAAAGATACAGTAGTAGAGGTAGAGGGGGGCGAAGGGGAGAGGAGGGGGAAGATTAAGTAATTATCCTTTCAAGCCTAATTTGAGGTGCTGTTTGAAATTAACCTATGCAAATGAAGTGGCTGAATCACGTTGAGGACCGCGGTGACTCAGACACCGCAGACACCGGAGACACAGGAGCAGGAGCAAGATTGGTTTTCACATCTTATCACAATGCTGTCGAATACAAACGCTGAAGTGTAGTAAAATATACATACTATTTACTGCGTTTTTCTTGAGCATTTGCATTGAATAAATGCTTCTGTTTATGAAAGCACCACAGAGAGTAAGATGTGAACTAAGGTTCAACATTATTTATCCCATAACCATCATATTAATATTACGCAGGGTCAAAAACAGCTGCACATCCGACGATTTTCAAATAACACCTTGGAATAATCCTTAGCTGGCACAAGCCCACAACTATGACCTTCACCAACGCCCTATAACAGTGCAGGATCCCTTGTGTGTGTGTGTGTGTGTGTGTGCGAGTGTGTGTGCAGACAAAGAGCGCTCCTGCAACCGAGAAGAAAAGAGGAAGTGAGGCGCATGTGTTTAACTGCCAGAGATGAAATTAAAAGTGGTGATTTCCCTGTCGACTGCTCCCTCTTAAGCAGCTGCTTGCCTTGCTTTATAGTGAACATGTCGTTATTTATTTCTTTAAAGCGTGTTCATCATGCTCCGTGCGCAGCCGCTTGCCAACTCTTCCTTGTTCCAGTCGGGCTTTCATTCCTCCGCGTGTTTCCTCACGTGCTTCAGACCTACTCTACCTGGTCCGCTCTCTGCTGCTGTCCAGGCTTTCATTTGGGCCACATCAGAGTCAAAATCAGACTGACTTTATTTGCCAAGTACAGTAAATGCACAGGAATTTGTTTTGGTGACATTTACACTGCAAAAAAAAATCTCCATCTTAACAAGTCTACTATTAATCTATTATTGAGTCCTAAAATCGTAATTTTCTTAAAATAAGTGAAATAAATCTGCCAGTGGGGTTTGATAACTTCACTTGTTTCCAACGTTTTGAAAATATTCAAGAATCAAGTGTCATTTTCTTGACAGTAGTGCAGAGATCTGCCTTATTCTGACTTGTTTCAAGATACTGGCACTCATTTCTAGGAAATTCCTGAAACAAGTGAAACTACATTGGAAACGAGGCGTTAAATTGAAAAAGTTATCTCACCTCATTGGCACAGTTTTTTGACATCTGAAGGCTGAATATGAGACTAAATGACTCATTAAGATGGACATTTTTTGCAGTGTATGCAGGGACTCATCACCAGCTAACATAGCAGCTTACTGGCACACATTACAGGGACATTAGACAGTACAGGGACAATAGGGCCTCTCGTCCTGTGCAAGATGAGACAAGCGATAGACAGCAGACCATACAAATCAATCTACATGTCTATATTTACCATTGTATCACTGTTTGCATTCAGGCAGCCTGGCACACCGCTTGGTTGCAGCTGTAGAAAGCGATGGACGGACATTATGAAGAGCTTGCTTGGGATCATCCTGCGATCTAAATGCAAATTTAGGAGGGGTGTGAAAGCACTGAGGAAGTTATTACCTACATGGCTGCCTTTGATGAACAGCCCACAGCGTTTGAGGTAAATACTAAAGTGGAGAATTGCATCCATGTGATTAAGATGATTAATTACTCTTAAATTTATTCCTTTTTTTCTTTTCTTTTTTTTACACCTCCTTCAACCTCAAGCAATCATATTAGGAGGTGAGCTCAAACACTGTGATGTTACTTGTTGAATTGAATGGATTCGGCGGTGGCGGCTGGTGCGTGCATAGGGAGCACACATGTAATCAGTACAAATGTAATGGAGCCAAATCCATGTAAGGGGGCCTCTTTACACAGAATATTGAAGTAAGCTAAAGACAATGTACAGAAAATGGCTGCATAATGTAAGAATAAACCCTGGTTGAAGCTCAATGTTGGATGGTCTTTGCAGAATCAAGTAATCACATAACTCTGGCCCAGAAAATAATTCCTCATTATAAAGCCACATTTTGTTCGGTGAAATGTATAACATTTTTTTTTTTAAAAAGTACCCTTGCAAATTGTAATCCCCTGACACAGAAAAATGTCTACCCATGCCAGTTTTGGCCTCCCTTTGAATCTCTATTAATACATTTTCACACCTGACATGTTTTGAACCAATACATTTGTGAAAAAGCCAGCAATTTATGTCACTGTTTTGCAGTGATTCCCAAGGACATTCCCACAGACAGTCCAAAGGCAACAAAAACATATGCTGATGTGACATCAGTAGGTGACAAACTCACTTAAAGATAAACTCTTAAAAGAAAAACAAAACAAAAAAAAACATACTTTCAGAAATAAAAGTCACCTTTAGTGGGGGGAAATACCGACTGACTGAAATGAAAGCAATTTTTCTCCTTTTGAAATGTAAATGCGCAGCGATTTGCTGAATACCTTTGAAGAAATCATGTTATTAAGAATCAGGTGTTGCTATGCAGCCACCATTGATATGGAGTTCATAATCTTAAATGAAATTTCTTTTTTTTTCCCTCCCTGCAATTTTTTCACCCCTTTCACCGCGTGGCGAGGAGGGCTTTGTGTGAAAAGGTCATAAGGCTTTCATGCAGCTCACACTCACCTGCTGACGGGCGAATGTCATCACTGCCTTTAACACTGTAGCAATGATTTTTTTTACTATAAGCACCGAAACATATTTCTGTCGCACCTTTCACAATATTTATCTCCATGCAGTATGCAAACCGCATGCCAATGCACATCCAACAGTGGAACTTATTTTGACAGATTCCATCATGATACAAAAAAATACTACCTTTTATTTTGGTGCCTGCTAATGTTGATAATATCACAAAATAACATCAAGTCCCCAAAGCAGCGTACAGCAGCAGTATTGTCAAGAAGAATACGAGTAATACGCTACAACAAAAGGTTCAACTTATATTTTCCAGCCGGGGAGTTTGTGTCAGATCGGAATTTGTATTTGGGATAAAACACTGTGGACACTCTGAGGGCATTTATTAACATCAGATCACAACATTGATCCCAGACTCAGAGTATGTTAATCACTCCATCGGATCTTGTTGGTTTTCCTAATTAACAATGCCATGAGCGTAGTTAATTAGGTTGAATCAACACTTTCGGAATCAATTAAACTATAACTGTGAAGCCCACCCAAACTTCAAATGTTTTTTTTTTTGACAAATTAAAAATAATCATAGGGAGAGGACCACACATTTGTTTATCTTGTTGTCATTATTGTTTGTTATTAGTATGGCTGCAATATTGAAAACCAAGGATAAAAGTGCTGTTTTTCATCTTTGCCATTGTGAATAAATCAACCTGAACTGGAAAAAAAAGTGCACAAACACAATAAAACAGAGGACATTTTGGGGGAAAGTGTATTGTAGGTACAGAGAGGCCCTTGCATAAAAACACCAGTTCAGCAGCTGGTGTCAGAGCTTTCTCTTTCATAGTCAAATTGTGTTCATATCTCCACCATGGAGTCGGATTTGTCATAAAAACCACCACAGATTCCATTGAGATGAAACTGGAGAGATTTGGATTACTTATTCTGTTTGTTCACAGCAAAATAGGGCTTCAGATTCACTTATCTGTGACTCAAGGGTACTCAAGTATCGTCTTTCTCAGGTCTGACGAATGAGGATATCGCACAAGTTGTTTGTTCTTTGCCAGTGTCTTGGAAAAAGCTACGAACTCTTGTCATGAAAGGGAGTTGTGAGGGAGCTTTGTGGCCCAGGGATTCTCATAGTGCTCTGAAACACTTTTGAGGCACTCGTATCAGTTGCTGAAATGCGGCTTCAATGTTAAGTGAATGAGACTAGTTTGTGTTATATTCTTCACATTTGCTCTGTAATAATAATAAGATGTATGCAGGGGTTAAACTGGGCTGAAGTGCAGCTCTGTTAGGCTTCCAAATGTCTTCATTGCCTGCTCCCAACTGGTCAGACCATGTGTGACGCGACTGCTGACTTTGTAACCAAACTCCAGTAACTTGTATGCAGTTACAGTAGTTAAAGACTCTGAGTTATCTGTAAATACCTATTCAAGTGGCAGCTCCAGGTCTGTAGGGGTGGGTAGCCTTTTTGTTTCAGTACTGTTTTCTCCTGTTTTGGTTTAGGGAGTTAGGTTAGTTACCTATGTTCTTTTGTTTCTTTGTTTTTGGTAGGTTAGACCTGGGTTTTGTACTCCTTTGTTTATTGTTTTGGCTATGCCCACCCTGAAGCAAAAAGAAACTGGAGAATAAATCTGCTACTTTTGAATGTTATACAGTTTTTCTGGTCTTCCTTGGGGAGCGGGGAAAAGTGGGGAGTTGTGTCCAGTTCCCCTAGGCTGGGCAAAACAATAGGATATATCATACTTCATCAGTCTGGGTCTGTACATGACTGTATGTACATAATCAAACTATCCCCTGTTTGCCTGAAATTGCCCTTTAAAGGATTTTTGAGACATTTTTGGGTGTGTATCATTTGCTGTGGTAGCCAGTGATGAGCTGAGTTGTGGCTATCAAGCGCATTAAGTCGTAGTAATAACAGCAATGTGCAATAAGAAACGAAAGACCAGTGAAGCCAAACATACAGCATACAAAACCCTGTTCAAAAACACTGGTGAGCATCAGCATTACTTTTTTATTGCAGATCGTCTGTGTTTGCCGTCTCCTTCTGTTGTGGGCTTTACAGATGGTTATCAGCCTCAGGCTAGATGCCCTTACATGATAGACAGTTCATCAAGATGAGTGACGCGTTGGAGCAGGAACTTGACCAACTGACAGGGAGGAGGGCGGGACTAACAATATGTGAGCAAAAGTTGTACACAGGGAGCCGAAGCAGCAGTTAACCAATCAAAAATATGTCTAAATCCTCTAAATTTTGTTTGTTTACTTGCATTTATATTCATCGCCTGTTCATGCGCCAGAATTGACGGACGATCACAATGCATCCTGGGAAATATGCGCTTGTGAAGTCAACATCGTTGTTGACTCGCTCCCTCGGCCCTTGAAGGGTCGATCTCCGAAAGTTCACTTGAGTTATCAGAGTAATGGAACGACACTTAAGATGGCGACGGGGATTCCCCCGAGGGGAAGTCAACGAGGGCCGGTTGACATGACTAATGAAACGGGGCTAATGTCTGTGCCACTGGTTTACCAGTGGCTAGGTGGCTAACGATATTTTCCATAGACACGGGGGGACATGTCAGTGATAATCAATAGATTACCACTGACATGTTAGGTTTGCATGGAAACTTCCCCACAACATATTTGGAACATTCCAAACTAGGACATTGTGTCTTGTTTGTTCCAATGGATGCTGGATATCGTAGTGTGGTAAACACAAATGTGTCAAATATGTTTAAACATAGTTCTATCAATAGAATTCCACCGAATCAGGCAAAGGAATAAATTAGTTTGTAGTTTACTTATATTAAATAATCTATAATGTACTGGAATAGACAGGAGTGAACCAGAGCTGAGCGGGGATGACATTGTCTTCAGTTCCCTATTGTAGCTTTAAACAAGCATACAATAAATTAGTGATACCCCTGCTGCTTATATGAATGGTATGACCCACGTGCTCGGAGCCTACCTAGCACTTACTTTGAAATATAACAAGAGTCAATTGTTAGAACGAAGATGAAAAGAACTGAAATAATAGGCTCTACCTAGCAAGATTTTGGGGGAAAACGTTTGCATAAATTATTAAAGTTTGTATTCAAGTAAAGTTAAAGTTACATTTAAAGCCTCATTTGTTTTTCAAGCAAAAGGTTGGACACAATAGACAGCCTTGATGTCAGTTAGCGTTGCCACTGTGGCTAGCTAGGCAACGTCAGAGCTGGATTTGTCAGCTGGCTCATCCCCATACTGGCAGGCAGCAGAACAACACCTGAGCTCCTTTTCTGTCCTGCAGACTGGGTGGTGGTGCATTCAAATGCTGAGAATTGCAGGCAATTGTCATCAAAATTGCATCTGGAGGACCCCAGACCCTCTGACTCAATTTGGACTTTATTATAGCTGAAAGACTATTGAAACTAAAGAGTGTGTAGACTCCTTGAAATGCAGGAATGAAGCCAATTACCTGGCTCTAACCACAGTGAACTCTTTCAGGGCAAAGATAGTGCGTGAAGATATGTGAAAGATAAAAACAAACAAACAAATTCTGACTTAATTCATAATTTATGTATTTACTTAGGTTAAGGTTAAAACTTTCACTTCTAAGAGAGATCATTAAAGGCTTGATATATACTATTTATAAAACATAATATTCAGCCCCACCACACATCCCAGTTTAACCCCTGAGTTGTATGGTATGCCCTTCTAAAAGTCCACTTAACGTGTTCAAGTGTTGCTTCTACAATTTAGTCTTGCAGCCTGTTTTGAAACATGTCTAGACATATAGCTGCACTGTGTCCTCCATTCTTGCTTTCCCTTCCCCTGCTCCCGCAATCCATTTTTCATGCTGGCTGTGCATTGTTTCAGCCCATTTTATTTTTCTCCTCTGGAGGAACTGGTGTGTTGTTTTTTTTTCCGGGAAAGCAGTGTGTGCTGTAGCCTGCTGAGCCCAGGCAGTTGGTTGGATACACCATGTGCTTGCTGAGCACTGCTGCCGTCTGGCATGGATGCTAGCAATTATCACCAGCGATGGCCGATTTGCTTAAATGAGACTTCTGTCTGTCTTTCACACACTCTTTCAAGCTTCTTCTCCTCCTGGTCATTTTGATCTGTCTGTATTTCTTTGCCCACTCTTTAGAACTTATTTTGAAGTTGCGAAGTGTAAGAAAGACCAAAGAACAAAGAGTGTAGCATCGGTTTATAACGTGACATACATTAATGCAAAGAAAAACAAATAACGTTGATGGGTGTTCCCACATAGGGAAACATCAAATTTAAGAAGAGCGAGGAACCTCACCGGTCTGAACCCTTAAGTTCCCATGGTCGCTGCAGCACAAGGCAATGAAATAAAAGCATTTCAGCTCGTAAAAATCAAACATGTGGGCTTTATACCTGCGATAGAACATCAAGCTGAAAGGTATAAGGGAGCGTCTGCCCGCCTTTATCACTAATGGGCCCCAAACTGCAGCGCTTAGACTGAATATGAATGTACCTCCGGTGAATTATTAATGTTGTGGCGCGCTTCGTATTCTGCCTGGCACTTCCAGGGGTGATCCACCTCCCACGCGGATTGGAAGCTGTCACCCGTAATTGGAGAAATCACGACAGCACGAAGTTAAGTGCTCCACAGTCCCCGGGTGAAGAATCTGACGCTGCACACTGCAGCACCAAGAGGTGAGAACATTTTTCTATATGTTTTTTTTTTTTGGGGGGGGGGGGTGCTGTTTTTTTCCCTCACTCCTCTCCACATAATTTCCATTTCCCAATATGTATTCATGCTGTCTGTCTCTCTGTCTGTCTGTCTGTCTGTCTGTCTAAAGTCTGTCCAAAAGTCGGTATAAATCTGCAGGTACATTTTACTTTAGCTGACCAGACGATTTTTTTACTAACATTCTCTGTCACACAAACTTATTGAAAACCTCAGTTTCCTTATGCGATGAAAAAGAAGTTTTGAGTTCTGCTGCACGGCTTCGGCCAGCGGTTAGAGAGTCAATCAGAGAGCCGCTGTTCACAGATCACGACAGGCTACGATGACTTTTTATCATGACCTTTGACCTTTCCCACAACCTTCACGTTCCACTCAACACGTTCCACAAAGCGTGTGAGCTGAACCGCATCCGATGAAAATACAAAAAAAAATATGATAATGCCGCAGAAGACACCGACTCTGTGGTACATTTTCCCTGACAGAGTGACAACTCTGTGTACAGCGCATGGATCGCGGGTCCTGCGGAGCGCCCAGGGCACCATCAAACCGACAGCTCATAGCAGACATGGACCCCCGTGTCCCGCAGATAGAGGGGCAAGGTTGTTGGCATAGCAAGGGGTTTCCGTAGTCCTATTGCCCCTGAACAAAAGGGATCTGTCAGTTTCCTTGACAGGAGCAAGATTGTAGTGCTTCATCCTGGGCCAAAACCCCGGCATCGATGGTCCATGCGCAGGTCCTGGCAGGTTCAGCGACCGTTGCTCTTAGAGGCCCCGCCTGTCTTTGTCGTGTCAAAGAAAAGCGACGGTGATCGGGGAGAAACAGGGCTGATTTTTGATGGAGGTTCGGGCCCGTGTCGGTCATGTGCGAACCGGTGACAAGGTCAGAGGATGAAGTCCGTCGGGGCGTCATTTGGAAACTCTCTGGCAGCGGGAAGTCGATCTTGATGCGGTAAGGGGTGTTGAAATTTGATAAAAATCCATAACTGGGGCACACATTGTGCTCTGCCTCGCAGGAGTGTACACTTTTGTCAAGAGGAATCCATGCAGTCTGTTTTTAGCTCCACAATTGGCACTTAATCACTATAATCCATTCCTTGGATTACGATAATACCTCTTCGTGATAAACCATCTGTATGAAAAGGTGCTTTTATGTTATTGGTTGATGATAAAATTCAAAGTTCACCTACCATGGCTTGTAAATCAATGGCTAACCTACCTTTATATTCCATACATTTACTTCCCATATTGATTCATTATTCCTATCACTTTCCCTTATCATCATATGTCTGGCTTTGTATTGGACTTAATACTTTGTTAGCTGCTATTTCCAATGCACATTGTAAAAAAAAAAAAGTTCTGATAAAATTTCCATACGCTGGTACTTTGTGACACAAGCCGATTAACCCTAAATCCAATCAAATCAAAAGAGAAAAGTGCAATATCGGAGCAGATCTGAGAGATGAGCTGCCACGCGTTCTGCGAAATGCAAATTCAATTGACATGCAAAGGAAATGAGAAAAAATACAAACTGTGAGTTTAGTTACTCGCCAGAGAAACACTTGGAATTCATACAATTATATGAGGGACTTAATGATGTAGGCAAACATGTAAGCAGCTGGGAGCAAAAATATTCATAAAAGAATATGTTTCAATACCTACAGCATGTATTTGGATATAGTAGAGATAGGATAATCAAATATTTTCTCAGCTTTTTCAATATCTGTACTACAATACAGCCCATATCCTAGGCATTATGGCATTGTTTTGGACATAGCGCAGTTCAAAGCTGCCTAAATACATTTGAAATTCTTTGCTTTATGGCCAGGCTGGGTATTTTTTATTATCAACTAAAATCTAATGCTCTATCACAGCTTCAAATACCACAGCTAAAAGGATAGAGAGTCTGAGACTGTGGGTGAGCAAGGATATACACATGGATGTATGCCACTATTACCGTCATTCAACCACAGTCATTAAACTTTTGAGCCTCTGATGTCCTTGATCTAAATGAACAAATAGCAGTTACATGAAGTCACAGTCACTTTGAAGTTCCAAATTTCTTTTTTCCAGTTACAGTCCCCATAATCAAGAATATCCCCCATTATGATTTCTGTATCTATCAGAATTATGGATTAGATTAGGGAATAATGGATTCCATGCAGTGTTTGCTAACAAATGTGTCCAATATGAGTACAGTACCTTTGTAGTGAGGAATACATACAAAATAATTAAAAGGGCTGGAAGATAATTAGCTTGCTGGTGGTCCTCTTGGTTTCTTGTTTGTTTTCTAATTTGTGTTTTGGGGCAGAGAGTGGAAATGGAGAGATGGAAGGGAAGATGTATAAATGTTTGAAGAGAGGAATGGGACAGGGAGGGATGTGCATTAGTATCCCTTTTTTTGAAGACACTTCTGTAAACCTTGTTAAAGTGCATTGCAGTTACAATTTATAGAGCACAGCTAGATGTACTTTACAGGTTCATAGAGTGTGGATATTATATTAAACTGATGAGATTGTTTTATTATAATGAGTAACTAGTTACTGTGTAATGGTTCATGACCACTGCATGATGCTGTTCAATATACACAGGATTTCATTACAAAATGCTATATATATCCATTTAGGGAGAAAAAGAAGACAAATTTTGTTTCTATTATTAGCACATCAGAAGCACATTATAATTGCATCAGAAAAAGTCTTAATATATCAAAATGTGTTATGAATCTGGTATGACACATTTACAAGGCTGTTATAAGTAATATTTACCATTGGGCTATGTATTTATTTTAGTTTTATGAGTAGTATAGGCTATCATAAGACATAATAATGACATCATGATCGCATCAGAAATTGCCATAATGCGTCATAAAACATGAATCTGACTAAACTGACCTCTGAAATAGGGCTCTGTTATTGCATAGTGCATTAGTTAGTGTTACATAATTCAACAGCTCAATATGTGCATGCACTGAATCAGAAATCAATTCCAAAATACTACAGCAACATGATAGACTACTGAGGATAAATACCTGTACAGCTGTCTTACTGTACGCCGCCTTCACTTCTCAAGCACTCACAAGCTCCTTACAGTATTTAGAGTTCGGGAATAGTAAACGCGACCTCCTGATTTATAGAATAAAACAACAGCCACCAAAGAACCTCTTTTGTTACTGGGTCCTTTTTGTTATTATTCCCAATCAAACGCACTTGAACGCACCATCAGTGAACTTACAACCTCAGGAGGAGTAGGAGCCTGTAGGGAGCACTTGAGGCCATCTCTGCTTTACCCCAGGCTCTTCAGATGATGAGATACAGAATAATTCATACAAATGATGAATAAAAATGTATCACCCCGTATGTAAAATGCCCATTTCATTTTTTAAAGATTATGTACAAAATAGGCTATATAACACTTTGCTGTACATGTGTCCATACTGGGAGGGGCAGTCTGGATCAAAAGCCAGTTTTTTTTTTTATATCCTAGTCTGCCCCAGTCAAACCAGATTCACTGTGCTTTATGGAGCAGTATACACATTTCTGATGGGATTGCTATGCGCTGATGATCCTAGAACAATTTATGACCAAAATAAATATATAGCCTCAAAATATATAGCCTAACTTACAACAGCCTTGTAATTGTGTCATACTAGATTCATAATGCATTATGATATATTATATTTTCTGATGCTATTATGGTGCAGTTACAGTGTAATCTGCTTACCACTGATCAATTTGATCATTAAAAACTGCTGCAACTGAGCAAAGATCTTAAAATGACTTTAATGGGAATTCACTTTACTGCTTTGCTTTCATGCCAACAATCATTTTGAAAGAGCGGGCATCATTTTCTTTTTCCAAATGCAACCTTACAGTGGATATCTCATTTTCAACATGAATTTCTTCATCTATAGACCCGCCAATATGACAAACAGTTGCCGACTGTCAAAGCCGAGTCACGTCACAGTAAGCCGGGGAAGCCGCCTCGCCCTTCACTGCACGGCACACATCATAAGGTGTTGTTAAGTGCGAGCGTTGCCCCCCCCCCTTGCCACTCTTCTCCTCTCTCCTCTAATAGATTTAAATGAATTCACCCACGCCAAGAGCAGCCCGGGGAGTTAAGTTATTTGTGCAGGGCCGACACCCCGGCTCGCCTCATCGTCTCTGCACAAATTCAATTTCAATTTGAAAAACAGATTCGCCGTTAATGCACATTTGTCAAACATCAACATTAGTCTGAATAGTCCGGTGGGGGAGACGCTGGCATGTAGCTTGCGATTGTTGTTTGCCTGAAGAAAATCTGATCAGCCATTGTTAATGACTCCCCCACACACACACATACACACACACCTTGAGTTTAGAGCTGAGTGTTAAATCAATCCAATGGTAGTGACAAACGGCGTCAGTCTACTGTATATTTTAATGGGAACTAAGCTGTCAGTCAAATCTGTGCCATCCCAGTCTCCTAGGTGTGTGTGTGTGTTTCTTTGCCCTCTGATATGTTTCCCCCATCCCCCGCATTGTCAACCCACGTGAGAAATGTGACTCATCACACGCCAAAAGAGGTCGAGCAGCACTTGTTTTGATTGTATTATTTTCTGGACTAAAGCGGCAACCATTTTTGATCCCGACGCTGGAACCGCCCAGACAATTGTTTGTCAGCGTTTTTTCGGGGTTTGCTGGCAGCGTCAGATGAAGAAAGACTTGATAGAGGAACAGGAAGATGAATAGATAAAAGAGGGAGAGTGAAGAGTGAAACATCAGCAATGGTTTTGATTCGCATATTGATCTTGGCAGGCTGACACCCCCTCCCATCCTTGATATCAGCAGTCTCTCTCTCTCTTTCTGTCTCTCTCCCAGCTGAAATCCACTGTTTGTCCATGTCAGCACAAAAGAAGAAAAACATTGCAGCTTTATGTTGATGATGGATCCACAGCCAAACCTCTTTCTCATGATATACTTTGGTGGTATGAGACTGAATGAAGTAATGAGTAATTTAATAATCTTTATTAGTTCTCTGTCATGTGGGATGGACTCACAGTGGAGACACAGTGGATGAGTTGAGTTCTCTTTAGGGAGGTGGGGTGGGCGTTTCTGTCTTGTTGTTCACGGGTGCGTCTGGCATACACAGACTACATCAAGGGCAAGTACAAAAACAAGTTTGAAGAGCCAGTGCTTAATCCAATTCCAATCCCATAGACGGGGACACTTTTCCGTCTATGTATGAAGACATTTTTTGATTCAGAAGAACATAACTCTATTTTTACAAGGACTGTATGTGACAGAGAATTACTATTCTTTATACATTTTGAGGTATTATATATTTTGAAGCAATAAAAGTTTTCATTTCAAAACTAAATTGAACTGAGCAGAGCTAAATTGAACTGCAAAAAAATGGAATTGTAACTGAATCTGTGTTTTTATATAATATATAATATTTGAATCAGTTTCCCTCAGGACATCATACCGTTTGTGAATACACTGTATGTGTAAATGTACAAAATATTATGGACATCTTCCTGATCTTGAGTTGCAGCCTGTTTTGCACAATTCACATCTCAGTTGCCTCAAAGCTTAAAAATCCTTCTCTAACTCATCTGCTTCTCTTTATCTACATCTCCTCCTTTGTGATCAGTACAGATGTAATAAGGGAGATCAGTAAGAGATAATGGCTTTTACCTGGATTCAGCTCATCAGTGTACTTCATGAAAAGAGTAAGTGTCCCTTATACTTTAACATTTTGTACATTTAGTGTATATTGCGTATGTGTTAACTTCTCTACTGGGAAGTTAAAGAGGCTTATACCCAAGAGACTCTGGAACCTTATTTTTTTGAGTAAATAATGAATGAGTAATGAAATAAGTGTTGCAAGACCAGGCAACACTCACATTGGCCATCGCATTATTTTAAATTAAAAGAGCATCCACTCCTGCTCATAATGACACTCCAAGTCTGTACGCAGGACTGGATTTGATCGTCAAGGATTTCCCTATGAAGTATTAAGGGGTTCATTTAGGCCTGCCCTTATTAAAACAAACAAACAAAAGCAAATCTTTATCAATAATAGTATTCAGGCAAAATATAAGTGCAGAAGTGCCTGTCAGATGGGGCGTTGTGTTACTGTGTTTTGGTGACACTGCAGGTTTAAATCCAACTCCTGTCATTCTCTTATCTAATAAAGAAAAAAACAACTTATAACCCATCTTTAAAATAATGCACCTCCAGGCTGATCATTTGATTGCCACTTGCCACCGCTTGATTTTCCCTTCAGGTGACTATACTGTACATCCATTTGGAAACGCATGCTCAACAAACGGCAGGGGTGATTTCTCCCTCCTGCCTGCGCCTGCCTGCCTGCCGCCGACAGATGGAATTTCAGAGTAACTTGCCGAGGAATACACCGACTTTTTGGCAAATAAAGTTCACTGATCAACTTTCTCTTGTACTTTGGAAGAAGGTGGGATTGATAGAATTCGGTGGCTAATCATGAGTTTTTGTTATATCTTTTGAAGCTATAAAAGTTTTCAGGTTGCCCTCTTTGTGAAACATTGGCTCGGCGAGGGACAAAGTAAAGGTGAATTGAATTGAGAATGAATTGGTGTCCAGCTCATCAAAGTGGAAGAAGAAATCACAGAAGCAGTGGTGCCTGCTCTAGAGCTGACACTGTGACCTGCATGCTTTATGAGCCATATACAGTATGTAGTGTTAGTATAGTATATGCATTTTAAATAAAATGTACATTTAGTGACTATCCTAAAAACCAAAGCTAATAGTCTCCATTATAAGGCAATGCTTCTGTAGCTTTCATTTTGTGTTGAACCTCACCCAAACACAGTGTGTTGCTATCTCCATGAATCTGTAATATTCATCAAGATAGCACGGTGCATAATTAAACACCTAAAATGACTTGCTCACTTGCCAAATGCAGTTCCATCATCCTTTAATTAGGGCATTAATTTTCTAAACCGAGTGATTAGCATTTCTTAGACTCTTAACACTAAAGATAGATGTGTTCATTGCAATTATACGGTGAAAGAGAAATATAAACTATTCATTCTCTCGCATCAAGATGCACGAGCGATTCAATTAATATTCCTCTTGGTCAAACTGGAATCTGAAGAGCCCTCGGTCAAAATATCAGTATGCGGGGTGGTTTGCATATGGTGCAAACCACACAAATTTGTCATTCCTTTTTTCCTCTATCATTCCTTTTTTCTCTCACAATGTGGGAAACATAGAACTTATATTGTTCAGTTGAAGCGGTATTACATCAAAGATTCTAGTCATGTGCTTAGGTCCTGCATGGGATGTTGCATGTCATCCCGTTCTTCCCATCTTTCCCATTATTTTCCATCCTTTCCTTTGTTTACTTGGGGGTGTTGTGTTCAGGCCAGTGTAGGAAAAATGCTGATAGGTCCCGTAAAAAGTGGCGTTGGGTGCCATTTTAAAATACCTTAAGAGAGTGTGTGAGCGGTTCACACAAATAGCCACAGGGGCCTCATCTTGGAGCGCTGGAACTTTTGGTCACGGTAAGCAAAAACTCCAGGCTGTATAACATCAATGCAGCATTGTCCTCAATGTCAGTTTCGGGTATATAACCTACTATGGCTTCCAACTTTTAATCGAGTAATTGGCCATTAGTTGGAGTGAGTTTTGACAGTGGCTTGACTTTCGAAGAGCAGGTAAAGAGAGTAGTGCAGTCCCACTTCCTGCAATTCAGAAACAAATCAAAAATCAATTTGTTTTTTATCCTCTATAGATTTATAGAAGGTCATCTGTTTATCTTGTCTTGTTTAGAATAGTACAGCGATCTTTATTCCCGCCTCAGTCACTTTCACGTCTGCGTCTGGTTCAGAATGGAGCAGCTGGGTGATGCCAAACAAAGAGACCACAGTGACAAGCAGATAATGCTGATGTTGACGCACTGGTGTACCTGCTCTTATGGTAACTATGGAATGAGCGTGTCATGTAGCAGTGATGGCAAACCTGAGTGATCGAAACATTGATGGCACAACTCTCCACAGTGAAATTGCAAATCAAATCAAATCAAATCAAATCAATGTTAGTATAGGTAATTTTTTTTTTTTTTTTTTTTTTACTTTTTTCTACATTTTAAAATAATAGTAAAGACATCAAAACTATGAAACAACACAAATGGAAATATGCAGCGACCAAAAAAGTGTTAAACAGATCAAAACTATCTTATATTTTAGATTATTTAAAGTAGCCGCCCTTTGCCTTGATGGAAAGGCAAAGGCTTTGGAGAGAAATTCATACACAGGCATCAACTTCACACTTTATATTTGTCTGAGAAACAAATTTCAAGCTTTTAAGCATAGCCTTTAGATCAAAATGGCTTTAAGAGAATGAAAAACATAGCACATTCAATCAGGTGTCTCCAAATGTTTGACTGGTAGTGTATATTAAAAAACAACAACTGATGAGTCAGTAAATCATGTCCATGTCATATCCAATGTCTTAAATATAACTGAAAGCAATAGAATTGTATTTGTCCCCAATAGAGACTATTCCTTCAATGTGCACTGAAACATTTTTTACTGATTCAAAATACAACAACGTTGTGATTAACTCCCACTCTGGGGAAAAATGGGGCTAAATGGGTTTTTAAGGAACATTCTTATTAGCTCCTTAGGTAAGGAACAGATAATCAAATGAGAAAATGATAACATCTGTTTGGGTCCAGGAATTCACAAAACAAATCACACTTGGGACCCCCACACTGTTAAAAGACAATATACACAATTTCCCCCGCTCTCCCCACTGAATTCCATAAGTAGAGCTTAAATTTTTCAGTTAAGAGCTGAAGGGAATCAAATGAACTTCTGTAATCGATTTCAAATAACAGCTCCGTCCCAAAGCAATTCAAAATGGACTGGCAGTTAAGGGAAACCTAACTGGAGACCCCGATGACACGCGCTCCCTTTATCTGTCTTTAATCTGTATTTATTAATCATTTCTCCAAACATGAAGCAATGAAGTGAAGCTTGATTAAAAATGGATATTGTTGCAACAGGAGTTCCCGACGTCTCCCCGGAGAGCCGCTTTAATTAAAAAGCACACAAACATCAAACATGCCTTAATATCGTCAGCCTGTGTAAAGGGGAAAGGGCTTGCGTAATTTAATTCCTGGATCAATAAGTCATTGAGAATGCTCTAAAACAGATATTTCCCCCTGGAGGTGTACATTAAGACTGTAAGCAGTGATTTAGTGTTGGGGTCCTGCGGTTTGTGTACCCAGAGTTCCTCTCTCACCTTTCAACATTGATTTTCCTCCCACCACTTTGGATTTCCCTCCAAATAACAAACTCCCTCTATGCTTCAAAGGACATGGATTTCTCCCTTTGTTCATTGTGCATCTTGTGTAAAAGTGTCCGTGTGTGTGTGTGTGTGTGTGTGTGTGCTGTAAACAACAGTAGATAGTGCTAGATAATACAGCAGGTTAATATTCACCTCATCCAAGCAACAGTCTTTAACCGTTGTAAAAAAAAAAAAAAAAAAAAAATTGGTTTCACAGATCACACAGTGTGATACATGCGTGAGAATTTATTTCAATTTATTTGGGAGCGAGAGAGGAAGTGAGAGGGAAAGAGAGAGCAGAGAAAAAAAAATCAACAATATTTCCTTCAACAGCTGGTGTAGATTAATCTCCATCCTCGCAAGACTGGGGAGGGCGCAAAGTTCCGGAATCAAAGTCTTGCAGGTGCAAAATTGAATCTTAAATGTAAATTGATTTGGAGATCAAACATTCTCCAGCCCCTCTATCATTTTAATCAGGAAGAGTCGAGACACTGGCAGCGTGGAGAGGTGCTTGAAATTCTGAATTCACCAAATACGGCTCCCAACCTTGATTAAGGGTGTGTGTGTGTGTGTGTGGGAAGTTGGGGGGGGGGGGGTCTCAGCTGCTGGTGTCACACTCTCAGGACAGGTTGGAGAGTCTGTTAGCTCTGTATTTCTACATGATTCGGGTGATTTCAGCCATCTTAGGCCTCTGGTGAGGACAGAAGTTGAGTGTGCGGTATTGTTGTAGGTAATTGTTGGAATCAATGGAGCAGGATATGATGACAGAGCGGCTACACTGCCCTTCCAGCGCACATTCCCGATGACCTGAGAGGGAAAGCAGCCCGGATAATATCTCCCATTTGGCAGCAGGCTGCTAAGCAAAGTAAAAAAAAAAAAAAAAAAAGTAAGCAAAGTCAAAAGGCTCCACAACATTTAGGACACAAGCTAAACCCCAGAACAGAGCCCTGGTATAAAGATGCAGGTTAATACAATCCATCTGATATCCAGGATCAAAACTATAACATTTGGGCTGTGATGTATACAGCGATGGACTTCACATGGCCGCTTCTGAAAGGCTGCAGAGTGCCTTTGGTCTTCTGAGAATGTCTCATCTTCTGCTGCAAATCTCTCTCGCCCCTCTCTCTCTCTCTCTTTCTCTCACCCTTCTGCCTCCTTTCATTCACTTTCCCCCTTCTCTCTTTCTCAACATCGGGCACCTTTTCGTCTGTTCTCGGTCGGCTCATTATAAGCGCCTGAATGGGGGAGAACGGGGTATAGGAGAGTTGAAGGTGTTAGCACGGCGGAGCGCGGCCTCTCAGCCGTGATCCGCCCGACTAATTAGCCCGTGTGGCTGTAGCACTGATTTTTTTTTTTCTTACCCAAGAACATATTAAACACTTGGGACTGCCCTAGATTTTATGCTACATTGAACTCTTAACAAATTAGAGGAGGGTCATCCACGGACAGCTAATTGCAAGAAGCATATGGTGTATTAACTCATAATCAAGATTAAATCACACATTTCCCACTTAGATATGCACTTGGCCTCCATCAGCTTGTTTTAGCCACTCACATCACTCCCATCATGAATGCAAATAGTCTGTTTCTGGTATGAATTGTAACTTTAAGCAGAGTGGATGAGCATAAATAAATGATTAAGGAGTATGCTGTTAAACTAGGGATGCAATTTGGCTTTTAGATCAATGGGCTTGTCAAAGGCTAATGAAAATAAGATCGCTAATTACAAAATTGAAAGGAGAAAGAGAATCTATGAACAAGACAACAAACTGTCATTTGATGCCCTTGACATCTTGCATGCGGCAAAACAACAGTGAATGAATTAATCATATGTTTTAAATCTCTTATGATTCTCTCGGCTTTAGCAAATCGTTTCCCAAAGAAGATTTTTTTGTTTTTTTTAAATGATTGTTGACAAAATGAATAGATGAGCGATTAGGGGTTTCATGGGAATGGCAGATGGAGGCAGAATCAGAGTGACTGTAAACTGTAATGGCACAGCACAGTGTACAAGGGAAAACAATGCAAATATGCTGGAACAATGGAGGGTTTCTGTTTCGAGTCTTCTGCTGGACAGAAAAACCCAATGAATTGACTGTGTGAACGACTGCTTCTCTCAGAAGCAGTCTGAGGAAGAGCTTTGTGCTCGAAACGTCACGCAGCAGAAAATAAAAGTCCTTTATACGAGAGCTATTTGGTGTGCGGATTTCTCTCTTTTTCAACTCTGCAAGGTATTTTTTGATCCAGCACCCACCCTATTGGGTATTGGGATGTGCGTGTCTTTTTTACTATTTTTCATTAACTGTGTGAACCTCAGAAATTACAAAAACAAACAAACAAAAAAAGCTATTGTAACTTACTAAGTGATCAAGAAGTTAAAATCCAGTGTGGCCTATAATACCATAGTTGCTTTTTAAAGATAAATCAAGACAAAAACTAAATCATTTACCGATCACTACTCATTATTATATTATTATTACTATTAATTACTGTTTTAAGTGGATATATGTCGACAGCCACGTGACTTGCTGGTTGAAAAGCACAAACGACGCACACAGTCGCCAGATAACATCGATCTCAGCCCTGCATGAGGTGAACTGGTGAAGCTATCAATAGCCAAAGCAAAGGCCTCACTTCGCCAAGCACTGGCTGACGCTTCTAAAGCCTTCCATCTCCACTTATCAGTGTCACAGTTTTGAGTCTGACCTCTTTTTGTCTACTTCTGAATTGTAATACAATGCTGGCACTCAAAAGACCTCACCATTCACTTTGGCCTTTAAGTGGCCTTTAACTCCTTATCTTCTTCCTTTAGAGACCGGTCAGAAATAAGCTAAAGCATGTAACGCTGATATAGAGGCTTGTGTGTGTGTGTGTGTTTGTGTTTTGGGGAGATATCTCGGGATGTGTATGTGAGAGAGTTTGTGTGTGTGTGTGTTTGTGTTTTGGGGAGATATCTCGGGGTGTCTATGTGAGAGAGTTTGTGTGTGTGTGTGTTTGTGATGCCACTAAAATCGGAGGAGGTGAAGGATGAGGTCGACACTCCAAAGTGAAGAGACACAGACAAGCGAGAGGATGAAGATCCCCTGCCACTAAACCTGACATTTCTCCTCTCTGCGCTCCAATATCCCACCAATAACAATTAGCCCAATAATTGTTTGGCTAATTATGATTAAATATTTTGTGTGGTGCCAGCGAAGCACTCTCTGTTGCACAAGTTTTGCATCCTCATTTCTAATTGTGCAAATGTCAAGAGGAGTCACAACATTGGTTTAGGGAGATGCAGTGAAGTGCGCGCATATAAGTTCATCATGTTTGTATGCATGCAAACACAGAAAAACTCTCAAGCACTTGCAAAGATGATTGCCTGCACACACACACACACACACACACTATCCTCTGTCCTGACCTCAATTTGTAACCACAGCTCTGATTTTTATTTGCCTGCAGGCTGGTGCTTATCAAACCTACCTGAACCAAAAGAGTGATAGCCTGAGTGGATAAACATAGGAGAAGGGCACTTTGAGTAGCGGAGATGCAAATTCCATCCCAGTTGTGGAGAAAGCCTCCGGCTCAACGCCCTGTCAGGTACTCTCTTAAAAAGTCCTCTTTGCCATTGACATCTGCATGGTTTGTGTCAAAAGCTGAGGCGGTGAAGAGAACATTCCAGACTCACCGACGGATCTACGCTCCTTCCACTGCTGTCTGCTGCCATTATACGCAAACTGTGATCATAGCTGGAACACTGTGATTTGGGGCAAATTTGAATCAATTGCCCTTTTATAAATAGACATTCACCCCAGACAAATTGATTCACATTCACCTTATCACCTCACAGTCCCTCCACTGGCAACTCAAAAGGGACAGGTGGGCATCCTATTACTGCTCCGCCAGGTCCTAACCCACGGCTCCAGCTGTGACGATATTGCTGCTGTTCCAGTCTGAGTGTTACCTCTCCCCCTCCCTCCCTCCCTCCCTTCGCTCCGGGCCGCTCTTCACTCCACTCCTGTGGCGGAACCGTCAGGTCCTTGTTGCTAGGCAACCACTGTCTTAAGATCTTCCCAGTAGAGTTTTGAAGGTAATAAAACAATGCCCCAAGACAAACAGCAACTGGAACCGGAAAGGCCTTAGAGAGGGAGAGAGAGAGAGGGAGAGAGAGAGAGACAGGGAGAGAGAGAGATATCCATATCTAGTTCCTGCCCAACTCTGTTGTGTTTTCCAATTAAAAATAATAATGTTATTAATAGCAACAAACTCAGTTCACGCTAAGTTAAGCTATACAGAGAGGGGATTTGAAAAAATGCTGACGAAAAAAATCGGTGAAATTCATCCTACTGTTACTTAAATTGACTGAGCATCCGAGCCGAGAAACAGCTGTCTTTGTCAAGGTTACTGAGCCTCAAGGTTATGCAAACATATGGTAATGCATTACTTCAATCTCCGTCTATTGATACACAGCCGTACTCGCCTCGATTACAGTTACGGGATGTCTGCGTGCGAGTGTTGATTGACGTCTGTCAGGCTGATTTCGTATCCGCTCCCAGGTGACCTTGCGGAAGATGTCCGACCTTTGATTCATGGACCAATCCGACTGACACCCAATGGGACGCCTCTGTCGCGTTTTGAAATGCTTGGTGGCACTTTCATTTACCACAACTTTGGCTGATAAATGTGTGCGAGCGAGCAAAAGCACGGGAACGCACACACACACACGCAAACACGTACTGTACACACACGCTCGCACACACACAGATTTGTCAGTCAGACTTGATTGGGAAGGAGATGTGTTTTCTCTCTTCCTTTCTACACAAGGCACCCTGAGAAATGAATGCAGCGCAAACAAAACATTTGGAGACAGTGCACAGATCCTCTGGCACTGAATTATGACTAGGCACCGGGGATATGAAAACTTTTGTTTTATTTCATTTGTTGTTTTCCTTTCTCCCCCCCTCCGAGCCCTTGTAGGAGATGGAACATCAAAGGCGAGCTCTTACTAATACAAGCAATAAACTACTCCCACAAGGCTTTGTCTGAATTTAGCTCCTTTTCCCCAGCGCACTCTTTATGAGTGACACGAAAGAGCTCATACAACCGCTCTCCCTCCCCCTGTTTTAACAACAGAACAATAAAGGTGTCACTGAATCCAACCCCGCAAGAAAATCGTGGTGGAACAGAACAAGAGCATAAGAGATTTCGAGGACTTGGATCAAGTCCCTCTCTTGACACCGAGCGACAGGGAGACACCACTCCAAAGCAATCTTCAGACACGGCATTCCAAGAAATCCACGCCGTCCCACACCTCTCCCCCCATTTGATTCATTATTTAATTTTATAGTTTCAATTTGCCCAGTTGCATTCAGATTGTCGTCAGCATTGCCGGGTGGGATTGGCGACGGGAGAGGTGAGTGTTGCCCCACTAATCAAAATGCAAATCTCTGTCTCCCTACTGGGGCATTTGTGCATCTTGGAGGGTGAATCTCAAGGCTCTAAATTGAAAGATGATGAATGCGCTGGCTATTTTTGATGCCTGCAATGTGAAGCAGCCCTGAAATTAAAAACGTAGTCGTGAAAAAAAAAAAAAAGTAAATAGCAGAGGGGTGAGAATGAAAAGATACAAGAAGTGTCAAAAGGGACATAGCAGCTCTGTTTTTGTGATAGCATACCAACAGTAACACCACCAGCACTTCACAGATACCAGGTAAAGACTTGATTGCATGGTACAATGACAAATGGACTACTTGCCACTTGCCACTTGGTATCTGGCTGTCAATCACAGGACGCGCTCCGGAACATGACAGCCATGTCCTTTGACCGTCAAGTGTGTCTGCCTATCTGGCAGAGTGTGCAATCAGTGTATGAGTTTTTGGGCTAGAGGCCTTGATGTTGTAGTCTGTGAGAAGGGACCGATTTATAAAACAAGGACAGATATGGATCAGATATGTGATACTGTCCATAGAGTCTTAGCTGGCTTGACTGAAACGTTCTTGAGTTGATGTCATGGCTGGTGAATAAAATCTACTCACATCTCAATATTGTCCTAGAACATCTTGTTTAATCAGAATATTAGCCCAAGATACTGTATACTGGATTGGAGAGAGATTTGCTGAGAGCTTTGTATCTAGTCCTATGAGCGTGTGCATGCTCTAACACTTCTGACAAGCGTGGGAACAGTCAACCACCATGTGAATATCTGGATTAAAAAACAAAAATCAATTGCTAAAATCGGTGAACATGAATTGACTACGCTCTTTTGACTATGCATAGGTTGAGAAAATGTGCTGGAGGCATGGGTGCCTCACTTCATTTAAAGGTGGGGTGCAGAATCCAAATTCAGACAGGGGGGGCTGGGGGTCCTCCAGATGTAATATTGATGGCAATTTCCTACAATTCTCAGCATTTGAATGCACCACCACCCAGACTGCAGGACAGAAAAGGAGCTCAGGTGTTGTTCTGCTGCCTGCCAGTATGGGGATGAGCCAGCTGCCAAATCCAGCTCTGACGGTGCCTAGCTAGCCACAGTGGCAACGCTAACTGACATCAAGGCTGTGTATTGTGTCCAACGTTTTGCTTGAAAAACAAATGAAGCTCGCTCTACCATACAAAATGTCCTACTGCTCCCCCATAATCCTGCAAGGAAGAGCCTAATATTTCAGTTCTTTTCATCTTCTCCTAAGGCTGGAGGCTGATGTTTGGACGCCTATAGAAGCCTATACACCCTCCAGTGCAATTTAACCCCTGTGTGACTGACACATTTACACTTTATGGCATTTTAGAATGACTGTGAACAGGGATCCATTGTGAAATGTATGTCCATCAAGACAGCTAATGATTTCAAATTGGTGCTTTAATAAAAATCTTTCAAACATGGTTGCCCCGGATTGAATAAACAAAGTATTCACCCATTTCCAAACATTCTCTTTCTTTTACTTAACTTTGTGCTTGCGGGCAAATGGCCACAAGCATGAAAACCAAATCTGAATTTGTAGGCCTTGATTGCCTGCAGGTTTACATGTGTAATATCAGGCTAATTCTCTACTGTGACTCTTCCAAGTTGAACCCAAAATTTCAGTTTGTGTGTGTGTTCATGTGAGGTGTTTCCATCAGTCCTATCCATGGATTATGTGGCTGTACGTATGTCGGTTTGGAAGTTGAAGCAAATGCATCAGGGATTCTGCCGACTCCGTCTGACCGCTGCCTGCTTCTCTTTCGCATCAGGTTCTCCTCTCCCTTGCCACAACTGCTTGTGTTATCTGAGTCTGGGGCTTTGATATTGGGGAACAACATAGTTCAGTCAACAGCGAAAAAACCCCCAGAGCAAATCACCAACACAACACCAGCATCACACTGACTGACTGACTGACTGACAGCTAGATACATCCTCTTGCCAGATTACATGTGATGCATGAGCAATCCATTGGAACATACTGTTATGCTTGCTGATACTAGGATAGATAGTCAGATGGATGGTCTATGTACTTCAGCTTGGTAGTGTGAGAGTGTATTTGTGTGTGTATGTCTGTGTGTTTAATGGCATCAGTAGTAGCAGCAGCTTTATGAGTGTTCTGCAGTGGGAGACTGAATTTACACACCAATTTACAATATCATAAATAGAGCAGTGCAGTTGTTATTACTTGTTGCTGTTTACTGTCCAGTTTCACATTCAGTCAATCACAACCTCAATGCATACAGGTTGGAGGAGCCCTATAGAATTGGACCTACTATAGGACACTAAGTCTAGCACATATATAAAAAGAATCTGAGTTAATAGAGGACTTGCACCTATTGATGGTGACTTTAAAAAGCCCTCTGTTCTTTAACGTCCTCTCTTCGCCTGCTGTGACGTGACCCTTTATTAGCATTCCTCCAGTCCTCCAGCGACTTTTGAAGTCAAAATAAGATTATAAAGTGTCTTTGACTGGCCTAATGGAGAACTCTTTAAAAAATCTGGAGCATCAATTAAAGAATAGACCTTCTTTATCCTCGAGCCAGCCTGAAGCCCCCACCCTTTAGATCCTGAAGATCTTTATGCTCTCTCTCTCTCTCTCTCTGTCTTTCTCTCTCTCTGTCTGTCTTTCTCTTTCTGACCACTCACTGTGGGTACTCTCTTGACCTTCAACAATGTATCCACACTTCACATTTAAATCACAGCAGGGAGCGCCATCACTGGAATCCATCTCTCACAACGAACAGCTTCTTAATTCAGGGCCAAATTCCTGAGCCGAGACACATGCTGGAATCCTTTTCTTCAAGTACCATTGATTATGCCCCATTAAATCCAGGATGGCGGAACGCATCACCTATTATACAATAAATCAACACTACTGCAAAACTCTATATTTCCCATATGGTACTCTCCGTTCCACCGATCTGAAATGCATCTCGTTTTTTTTTTTTTTGTTTGTTTCATCTCTTCTGCATGCCATGGCGATGCCGTGGCAGCGTTTGGACTACAAAATACTGGATCAAAGAGTTGGAAAGAGGAGGGATCCTGGCATATTTACAGGTCAGATGGCAGTGCCTCCTCTCCTCCTGTCCAGTCACTAAGCTACTACAGGAGGGTCATTAGTGGGAGAAACATATGCCATTCAGCATGCAAGGTCTGCTGTCCAATTAGTGGCCAGGAAGCGCTCATCTGAAGCCAAGCAGAGAGAGTGGAAAACACACACACACCACACCAACTTCTGAGTAATTTGCTTCACATTCATCACTTTTTGTAGTGTATCAACAGGTTTATATGGACAAATAGCCTTAAGAATACATGCATAGAGGGCTTAAGTTGGGAGTCTTACATCATGCAGCAGTTTGCCAGTGTTAAAACAGAGCGAGAGAGAGCGCAATGAGAGAGATTTCTCCACCGCTTTTCCTTACATGCGACACACCAACACACACACACACACTGAAGCAGCATACACTTGAAGGAACACACAACCGCTCAGCGCGCGCTTCATAAATCTTTAAACTCCTGTCAAGTCACGCCAATATTCCCCTCACAAAGAAAGTATGTCGCCGCTCCGAGACGCGGGAAAATATTAAAAAGAAAATATACTTTTCAAGCTATTTATTTACTTCTCTCCCCCTTCGCCCACACAATCCTGTCGGTTTCATCTGCTTCATAGGCGATGATATCCAGGATTCTTGGATGTCTCACTTTTTATTTGCTGTCAGAGGAGAAGGCAAGGACGAGGCTTAGCTAGACACACAGTGTTATACAGCCAATCCCGCGGTTTGCCGTATATCATTCACAAACAAACCTTTGTGCAGTACGGCAACAATAGACAGAAAAAAAATCGTGACCATTTATGCATCAGTGTTCTCTTGCAGGGAGCAACAGGTCGCCCGTTCAAGACACAGTGCACAGAGAATATGTGAGGACAGGTAAACAAGATTTAAATAAGGTGTGTGTATACTAACAACATGTTTAACAGCTGATATGAGTGAAGGAATGAACCAGCAGGGGTTGGAACAAATTAGAGATCCATGCTGAGGAATGCAACTTGGTGAAGTGAGAAGAAAAACAGTTTTATTCATTTAGGACTAAACTAACCTTGAAGCCCCCATTATTTAAGTCCGCCAATTAAATGATTCTGTGTTGCACGGCTCAACATGTGGCACAAAACAAACTGGAAATAGAAAAAAAAAGCAGCATTAACCACACAAAAAAAGGGGGGGTCTGTCTGCTTGCACTTCAGTTTAGTTTGGGCGACGATGACCTCAGAGGAGCCAAGGACTAGCGGTCCAACACCCCGAGAAAGATGGATTCTGCTGCCCGGAATGGGCCCGGATTATCTCTCTGGCGCAGGAGCCGGAAGAAAGGGAGCAGCCGAACATCTCTGGGCGGTGAAAAATGAGGGAGCGAGATACTATTTCTCCTTTAATTCACAAGGGGTGGCCTGGCTCTGCCTGCGATAAGACACAAGTGATCAACATCCTTTGAGTTGGTGGTGACTCGGCCTCCTAGCGCCCCCCCTCCCCTCCTCCCTTGCTGATATGTAGGACATATTTTGCTTTCTCCAACAGGTATGGGGTAGGTGAAAAGAAAATGGAAAGAGAGGAGTGGCGAGACAGAGAGGAATCATCTGGAAGCTGTGGGCACAAAGCTACCGTATACTGCAGAGCCCAGATCTGGATTTATGATCATGGGCAGTGGAAAGTGCTCCATTGGGCCTGGGGGACTGTTGAGAAACTTTTAGGCCCTTTTTCTCATTTCTTGTCTTGTTTTCACATTGTTTGTACACTGCATTTTCTCCAAGGACAAAGTACCCCCCCCCCCCCCACCCTCCCAAAACAAGCATTCAAGTTTCTCCTCCATCATTATTCAAGTGCCATTATCAGTTACATAGTCACAGCTCCAAATATATCTCCTGGCCTTGCAGTTTTGGGGGGTTTTCACACTTGGCCAGTTTCAGTCATTCAAGTGAACAAGGAGCATCTAGTCAGCACTTTTTGTGCATATGTGAATATTCCAACTAAACTCTCTGAAAAGAATTTGGTTTGCTTCATTTGTGCATTGTAAATACCAAGCACTTCCAGTTCATCGATTGACTTTGCTTCAGAAACTATGCATTGATGCAATCAGTCAAGTGACGTGAAGGAAAAATAACTTGCATTAAAATTATAGATTTAAATACGTCATTTGCTAAATTTATTAAAGAGCATCACTGTGAAGCAGTTGAATAACGACACGCATTCTCTCTCTGATTGACTAGTGTCTGAAAATGCTAGTGTTTGAAAAGCTACTGATTCAATCCATAAAATGTTTGATCAGTTTAAAGGAATAGTTCACCCAAAACTGAAAATTCTCTCATCATCTACTCACCCTTATGTCAGTTGAAACACAGGTGAAGTTTGTCCATATAACACACAGGGAGCTTGCCAGCACAACTCCATAGCAGCCTTCTCCAAAACAACTGAAGTCAGTGGGGACCAGTTCTTCAGAGTTCCAAAAAGACCTACAGTATATTTACACCATAATTTAGTGCAAATCTTAACTGCACTGCTGATTGATTTGCAACAAATAATGGTGTATAGGTCTTTCTATTCACAGTGTGATTGATTGGCTGTTTTTGTTTTGGAACTCTAAAGAACAGGTCCCCATTGACTTCAGTCAGTCTTGGCTGCTACCAAGTTGTGCTGGCAACCTCCCTGTGTGTTATATGGACTAACAAATTTCACCTGTGTTTCATTTGGCATGAGAGTGAGTAGATGATGACAGAATTTTCATTTTTGGGTGAACTATTCCTTTAATGATCATCCTGTTTGTTCTATGATATTGATACTGGCTCCGTGTGTTCTGAACAATGTTGGGAGTATGAACAAAGGAGTCTCATCAGAGATGAAATGAACCAAAAAAGATCTAGGTCCACTCGAAAGAAAGAGGACAACATTAATGAAAAGAGAACAGAGATTGTTTACTCTTTGTTTTCTTTTTGATCTGCTTAAAGATGGCTTTGTTTGGTTTGGTTATAAAGGACCATAGGCGAAAACTCCCTAAGTAAGTTGTGCAGTAGAAAGCGGGCGGTGAAAGGCAGACCAAACACATGGGCAAAAGCTATTTTCAAATGCCAACATCAAAGTAGGTAGGAAACCAAAACAATTAACGGAGAAAATGTAGCTCTCTTATCTGAATCCTCTATCTCGCAGGTGATACAAGTTGTAATGGAAGTCCCCATTCCTGTCGTACACTCTCCCCAGAGCCGGCTCCGGCCCGGCTTTATCTCACCTTGGTCAGGACAAATGTGAGTGATTGCTGTCTGGGCTATTTCAGGAGCCGGCAGGTTGACACAGAGACTCGGCTCCGCAGCTTCAGCTTCCATCGCTCTCCTTCGCTCTCCTTCGCCACAGGCCCCTCCCCTCCCCACGTGCCCGCAGTTGTCACAACCAATGCAAGCGGCGGTCTCTCAAACCCCCCGAGCCATGATTAAATCTCCACCTCTGAAATGCCAGAGTTTGAGCTGGCATCTACTCAATATGGGCTGTTAATTACATTCTTCTAATTTATTCATCTCAAAATGATAATTGTTCACCTTGACATAATTCAACTATGTGTGATCCATTACTGCAGATTGGTCTAATTGCATTTACCAAGGGAGAGTAAAAAGCTCATTTCCGAACAAAAACAAAACAAAGACAACAAGGAGTAGACTTTTCAAACAACTTGACCCAAATGCCCTAATTTACAAAAGGCCTTCAAAAGGACCAACTAATTACAACTGCTCATCTGTTTGTTTGTTTGTTTTTATTTTTTTCTAATTCTAAGTCCAAGTGTAAACCTACTACAAGACACACAGTACTCACATAATTACCATAAACTGCATGTAGCACAATGTACAGTAATATTGTCATCCATGTCAGTACCTCACTGTTGGGTTAGGCAGAGTTTGCACTGCCGTCATCAGGCCTCCTTGCCATATATACTGTATACACTGCATATACAGTATGTATATATTTTTTAATAATACCAAATGAGGTGCATGTTTAAAAATTTGAATGAGGATGACGAAGGTCTGATGAAGGTCACTTGACCGAAACGTAGTGTCTAAAAATAAAACAATAAGTGAAGACAGTGTGCGGGAGTCGTCAGATTTTGACTTTAAAGAATAGAATGAACCATACAGAAGCTCAGAACCATCCAACATGAAGGGTATTAGGGTATTATCTTATACCATGGCCTCTTGCCAAAAATGGAAAATTAGAAGTTTTCATGTTTTGTGCTTACTAGTCCTTTTGCAACTTTCTGTCGCTCCTTAGCAATGCATAAACTTGTTTTGTTGTTCCCTTCTGCCTGCCAACTGATGAGATAATGCTCTCTAGCCAAAATATACTCCCAGACTGAAACAAAACTTAAAATATAAAAAATAAAAAATATACCTCTTTATTTGCTCTGTCACCACAGTGTACAACTAAGACATTCACAAGGTTTTCTTTTCCATAGTTTTACCTACTGGAGTTGTGGATTTTATGAGCTAGAAGCAGCACAGTGTCAGCTGATGCTATGTTTTTGAAGTGGGAGAGTCATGGAGTTGTAGTTACATTATAACATGCGGGTCAACAATGTTAATTGTAAAACTACTATTTTAATGAAGCTTAATTGTTAACTTTGGAAGGCAGCTTCAAAATTAATTAATTTAAACTATCAATTATATGCCAGTGTATGGCTAAAATGGTCTAATCTTTCTTGTGCATTAATTTAGAACAGTAATCAAATGTTGCCTCAGAGGACTCGAGCTGGACACCTTCCAGCCAATCAGAATTGTGTATTTCTGCCTGGGCATGGAATAAAACAAAATAAATTAAATTGAACTTTTTTATATATATACTTTGGAAGATAACCTGCATAGTCCACACACCAGTTAAACCCATGCAAAAACCTTATCTAAGGAATAATAATGCTATGACATTTAAAATATCGACAAAGCATTTCCACATACAGTGTCGTCTTTTTGGAAATGCGCGGATGTGTCTCATCTGATTGCTTTGTAATGAAGCCCCCCCTGTTCATTTGATAGATTCCCGTTCTCCGGAATTAAGGTGGATCTGCTATGGTGCATTTCCCAATGACACCCCATCTCCCATAACAGTCCTGACATTTTGGTTCCCTTATTTGTTTGGCACTCTTTGCCTTCTCTTTGAAGGTCACCACTGAATTACTTTAAAGCATGCAAATCACTATGTCCACAGTCCACCTTAATGCCTACTGAGCAGGATGGAGCAGCAGAAGCAGCCGAACAGGTTCAGGCAAAACCGGAGCGTTTCTGAGAGCACTGAACAGCTTTCTGACTTGAAAATGATCTGAAGGAAGATAGGCGGTATGTTAATGATACGGAATTGACTTTGATGAACTGATCAAAGTGAAATTAATTCCAGAATTTGTGCATAGTGTACTTTTTTAGTGTAACACACACTGCACACCTGCAGGTGGTAAAGACAAGTGGGAAGGTAACTTTTATGGGCACTGGACCTGGATCTGTACCCAAGTACATAAATCCACTGCACAAGTATGAAAGTATGATCTTGAATGACTTTCATATAGATTTGTGTTGAGCAGTAGTGGATTTGCAACTGACCTCCCCGTCTCTCCTCCTTATGAAAATCTGAGTTGTGTTTAGATCAAACTGTATGAATTCTAAACTGGACCAAATTTGAAACTATTTAGAATATGACTTTTCTTTGAGTTTCTATGAGTTTTCTTTCTGCTTGCCCCTTCCACAGCGAGGTCAAAGGTCAACGACACTTCAGCAGGCAGGGCTTCAACCCGGGTCATCCTGGGTCCCCCTTACTCGCTGAATCACCCTGCTGCCAAAGATTTCTTGTACGTGATGTCCCATAATTTGCCAGTAACAGATTTCCTGTAAGTGATACCACCCAGTGGTCCAAGAATGAGACGGTCCTTCTGCGATTAGGAAGAATTGCCAGATGGCAAGTGTGCGAGTCTGATGTTTAGTGATCTATGCATATCAACTGTTTACATTGTCATTCTGTTTGAAGGAAAATACTGTATCAGAGCTTGCCAATTTGTTTGCAATACAGTAAAAATGCAGGGTTTTTTTCCAGTGTGTTCAGGAATGCAGCCTATAGCACTTGTGCCTCTGGAGTGCATGAGCTCTTTAACTCAAACAGTCTGGGTGAGCGCTGACCCTTCTGGATCTAAAGAGCCTGTCATTGTTTCACATATCCTCAACATCCATCCTTTTAGTAATATGCCTCCTCTCGCCAGCGTGTATTTGAATATTTCATTCAAGACAGATGGAATCCTAATCTTAGCTCCAAGCTGTGGCGTTTTGTCACCGATCCATTTTCCAATCAGGCAGTCCCATCTAACTCCTCCATTTTTCCTCACTCACAGCTCTGTTTTGTCCTCCCTCTGGCTCTGCCACCCATCTCTCACTCACTCACTTTTCTTTTTGCCCTCTTTCTTTCTTGGTGACATACTTTGCCGAGGTGCGTCTGTTCAGTTTGAGATGCTTGAATATTTAATTTCCGCTCTAACACATTATGTGAAGATTCATGAGCCTGAATTCATTTAATACCTGGACATAAAATGAACTTAAGCACACGGAGGAGACGGAGGAGAGGGAAGAGTGATGACTCATGTTGTTGAAAAGAGGATTGTGTTGTTGGTCAAAAAAGAGTGATGCAATGTGGGAGTTTGGAGCTACATGTTATAATAATAATAAATTATCACACTTTATTACTTGTAACTGAATGCATACCAGACAATGAAAGGAAAAGAACTGTACAAAACAAAATTACGTTTGATAATTGGTCACCATGGCTGAGCTGTGCAGCACAATGATTGAATTTTACACCTCTGGTTTTTATATTTGCATGTGTTGAGCAATAGCAGCTATCCCAGAGTTCTTATGGTACCTGTAAGTGCCTGATGAATAATGAATGTGGGAGGCCCTCGACAACTAAGCAGTGACCCTAAGCAGTTACTTGTACTGCTGATACTGAAGCTAGCACCAGTGATAGAAATGCTAAGTAGATATGAAATATGAATCAGTGTATCATTAGTCCATACATCGTAAATGCTTGCAGTTTTACAACAGGTACCAGAAAATGTCTGTAAATGACCTATCAGGCTTTATACGTGTCTTACTAAGCATTTACTACTAATTAAAACCTGATCGGTAATCAATATGCTAATATTAAACACGTGTCATCATTTACAAATAAATGCCTCAAAAATCAGCCATGATAAAATACCTAAAGCAATGTGATAATCATTCATTGATGATTTTTAATGGTGCATATATAATTTACTATTGATTGACTGTGAGGTGAGAAGAGAAATTTTATTAATATACTACTCAGTTATTCCTCGATCATGATTACTCTTTCAAATTTTGATCCCAGGGCAGATGCTTCTGATTTAGATTGAGTGTATGGGGAAACTTTTAGTGATTTATTTTTTTCTTTTTTTTTTGTGAAAATGAAACTTTTCTCATCAATCCATTTCAGCCACTCACCCATAATAGATAAGGGTTTGTTTACCTAACTCTCTAATGGTTCATCTGCTTGATGAGTGTTTTTGCTTGCTACAATTAATTATCACTGCTAAATTTAGGGGAGAAGAGGAGCATCCAAACAATTACAGCTTTCATTTGTTAATTGAACAATGGTCCGGCTAGTTGATGGGATGGACGCAGTTTTGAAGTGGAACACAAGTGAATTTCTTCACTCCCAAAAAATCTAAACTAACAAAATGTATTAAGCAATCCAAACTGGTTTAGGATATCTTTTGTGCAAGTATGAATTATATTGTATTTTCATTTCTTATACATGTAATGTATAAAGTATAATGTATAATGTGTGTGTGCATGTGCATATGGACTGTACTGTATGTGTGTGTGTGTGTGTGTGTGTGTATGTGTGTGTGTGTATGTGTGTTTGTGTGTCCCTCCGGGTTGTCAGATCCCGTTAATTGCTGCCTTCCTGCTGCTTTAAAAAGTTGTGACTAGCTCACCCCCCAAACTGTCACTCCGCTTTCATTATTTACCCATTCAAATGAGAGAAAAATGTTCATGTCGACATTAATGACTCCACGAGAGAGAGGGAGAAGAAAGACTAAACTAATTAAGGCAACCGACTCACCTCACCATTACAGAGAATTTAGTGGGGATATTACAGTGTACGTCCCCCCACCTCCACATCGCCGTGTCTTTTAATTACTGCACACTTTGAAAAGTTTCTCCACAGCTAGCAAAACAACAGCGAGTGATGGGAAGTGGCTGGAGCTGTTTGCTGGACCTGATTTATACTGCAGGGCCTTAGTAATTGTTGATTTTCTCAATTCTTGGCCAGGTGTGGCTCACCTGGGGCCTGTGCATTGATTCCACACTGAAGGTTATGTATGTACAAAAGAGGAAACCTGTGTAAAAATCAGACTTTTCGCATGTGAACGAGACCTGCATCCCACCCCGTTAACTCCCACAACTGGTCATAAATGATTAATGAAATGTCCTTCCTGAATATTGATATGCATGTAAATGTGCTTGTCATTCTATTGTCTTTGTGTGAGAAAATGGCGGAGCTCAAGACTAAAACAATACATTTTGCGAGAGGTATTGTTTGGTGGCCTTAGTTTGGTTATCACCAACCACAAAAACTTTGTTGAGTGGCAAAATGTCACAGCAGCAATTAATGCCGCCAGCTCCGAGAGCCAGCCTTTTTTGGAAACAAAACAAAAAAAGGTCCGATATAAAGGTTGATGCCAAGAAGTGCATTGCTGCGCATCGACAGGGTGTCAGTGCCACTGGCGGAGCCAAAGGCACGTTGGAGCTCTCTTCCCTTGACAAACGTCTCACCTCGATAATTGGGGAAACCCTAATTAGTGGCATTGAGCCTGAAAAAGAGGGTGACACTGACATGGCATTAGAGGAAGAAGAGACTGCTGCTGGTGACCCAGGTATCCTGAATGTGCCTTTGATGGACTAAAACCTCCTTGGTTGGGTTTGGTGAGTTTATACTTATGACTTTGAGATGTTATGTTTGAGAGAATGGCTATGCTATACGTTTTACTGGGTAGCCACTGATCTCTTCTAATAGCCGCTAGCCAACGATCACGTCTTTCTTCAAAAGTGGGGAAACAATAAAATTTCTCCCTCTCCCTTTCAAGCAGTTAACATACACCAATCAGTTCATTATGAAAAGTTAGAAAGCAACCTGAAATATGCTAAATGCTGTGTAGATAGCGCCATCTACTGACCAGTAGATGTAAATGCCACAGATATAAGTGAATGAAAGTGAATGAGCATCAAAAATGAATGGAAGTCTAAGAACGCCGCCTTCCAAAAATGTCCTCTTTACAGATAAACAAATAGCTCTCCACCTAGTGGCGAGCTTAAAAATTATTCTGATTTATTACTGATAGTCAACAAAAGCGTTGTCTAAAGGGTACCAAGTAAGGTAAAGTTAACATTTTCACTGAATACTAGCGTAGGTTTCATAAAGACGACGTGTGGGCTCACAGTAGAACAAAGTCAGCAGTGAGTTCTTGTGACATGGAGCCTCCCCCTCCACATGCTGTGGCTCAGCTGTACATACAGTAAGTCGCTAAGGCACAACTCTCTCTATCACTACTGAGGATACAGTGTTGTTATAGTCAATGAACAACTCAAGTAATTCTTCTGCTTAATACAGGGCCCTTCTGATTGCGGTCTATTTCTTCGGAAACTCCTAAAATATGGATGCGAGTCACCCATAATTCATATTTTGAAGTCACATATTCAAATTTCTTCTTCACTGTCTAAGTTTATGACCTTAATTTTTTTCAACCCACTAGAAACTGATCCAAGTGGAAAAAGGATAGCACAGCAGACAGTTTAACACACAGCTGTACCCGCCGTACAGAATTTGACAGTAATAGAGTCAACTTGGAAGGGTCACAACCGGGCGGACCAATGTATAAACCATACATATTATGGGAAGTGTGCCTCATCTATATTAATGGCAGGTGTGTTAAATATGAATGCCTGTGAATGACAGATTTCCAGATGACTGAAGGCTCATGAAAAAACGGAGAGTGGGATTAGATGAAATGGCAATGCAGGCCCAGGCAAGACTGATCTCCTCTTTCAGTGGAGGCGACTCCAACAGAAGCACCTGCTAAGCAAATTTATTTCACTCGATTTTAATGCCCCTGGCCTCTCTTTCTCTCTCTCTCTCCCTCTCACTGTTTCCCTATCTTTCCCTCTACCCTCCCCTACCTCTCTCTCTGTCTTTCTCCGTCAACCTCTCTCTCTCTCTCCCTCACTCCCCCACTTCCTCAGAGCCCTTTCACAATACTTCAAGACGAGCACTTTCCCCCCTTAAATCACATCCCTTGATTTGCAAGCCCGACACATTCTAAAAGGTGGGCTTTTAAGAAATTAATCTGAACGTTAAAAAACAGGATTGCTAATACCTCCGCGGACACTGAGAAAGCGATCCCCGACTATTGAGCGGGTGGCAAATTGCCAATTAGAGGCTAACTCATTGTACTGTGAGGCCTATATACATTTAAGGGGACTCTCCTCTGTTGTAAGACTAGCTGTCAGTCAAACAGCACCTAGGGCGATTTCGTATTTCATTAAGTCATAATTAATGAAGGTAGGTATTATTCCTTCCCATGGGGACAAAGAGACTGCGGGAAACCATTGTGAACCAGTTTCTCATTATGAAACCATATTTCCAAAGGAATAGCTGGGCAGATCTTTGAAAGCAGGCTTTAATTACAAGCTCTCTGTTCCTGTCACTTTTGATGAGTTGGGTGGCAGGTGAACACATATGTGTTGTGAGGGAATGTGTGTGTGTGTGTGTGTGTGTGTGTGTGTGTGTGTGTGTGTGTATTTGTGCAGTTGTACACTTTCTTGCTTGCTTGGGTAATATTGGGTGAGCGTGTGTGTGTGTGTGTGTGTGTGTGCATAATGCAGGCACTGTCTCAACCCGCTCTTTAATTCACACTTTGAAATTAAATCCATACATTCACGCTCTTGTCCTTTGGTTTTAATCAGAAAACAGTGGAATAGCCTTCAAATTGGAATGTGCTGAAAAAAAAATAAACCTATGTATATGGCTATGGGGTCGCATTTTCCATTACTGGCTACGTATGACATTTGGTTGTGATTTGACAATGCAGATTAGAAACGTTGGATCCCTGTGTGATGGGTTGACATGGTAACTGGAGAGTGACAGTTTACTCCATCAAAACACCAGCATTTCATTTCTGGTTTGAATGCTGTGAGGCAATTAAAGGTTGTAGGAATAATTTTACTACTGTATTTAATAAGTGAATTCAGCAGGGGTTTTTTTTTTTATATATGTACTGAGTTATATATTTGTGTCTTTGTGCATGTATGTGTGTTTGTGAAGGGGGGGGGGGGGGTATCCGAGGATGAAAAACAGAACCATTTTACTATGCCATTTCCCATTTTCCAGGTAATTATATAAAATTACTGAAAAAGCAAATGATACCCCCTCCTTTAACCCAAACCTTAACCAAAGTTGTTTTACTCACCTAAACCTAGCTGTTAGCTAACCTTTTCATATGGCAAAAATGGTGAAAATGGTCTGTCCAATTTGTTCGTCTGTCCAATAGTTACATAATGCATTTTCAGTCAGGACCACTTTAGTCAAAAGAAAACTTTTTTTGCCATTTGCAGTAGTTATATTTGGCGGTATGGCTCTGTTCTGGGAGAGCAGCAGCAAAGACCCCAGGTACAGAACAGAGCAGGCAACAATGACAACAGAAATGACATTGTTTAAGTCAGACACAGCATGTAAGAAGGAGCTGGGGTGGAGGCGGGTTGCAAGCGGCTTGCAGAGGAAGCAGCAAGGGTAGGCAGACTGAAGCAGCTTTAAATAAGGCGCCCTGTATGAGATTTGCCAATTGAATGTATAGAAGGAATCAGCTGAGCCATCAGCTGATGTGGGCTGGCTTTGAGATCAGCTGCTATCAGCTGATGAGCTGAGCTTGACTTTGTGGCCTGCCTGAACGCTATGCTCAATTTATGGTGTATCATTATCTTCACATCCACAACACATAATTTGCACTTCAGAGTTTGTGCTCATTTCAAGGAATTTAGACTGTTGCACATTCACACATGCACAAATATACAGATACACACACACACACACACACACACACACACACACACACACACAATGCCTCATGTCTCAACAGGTCGGCAGGTCTGTGGGCATTGTGCTCACTCTTCAATGATCAAAGGCATGTTGAATGCTCTCTATTGCCTGAGAGGAGACCTTGGATACAGTATATTTTCAACAACAAAGTTCTATCACAATGACTGTGGTAAATGGGAGAGCCTCTCAATTTCAAGCACAGTGAACGTATTGCACTTGAAACCCCTTGAAATCACATTCCAGCAGGATATTAGGAGCATTCTGAATCTCCCTCACTACATTGGACCAGATAAGATTTCAACCATATTTATACTCAATCATATCTACATGCTCACCTTATACTCATCGTCAGTGGTGGAATGTAAATAAGTGCATTTACTCAAGTACTATACTTAAGTACAATTTAGAGGTACTTGTACTTTACTTGAGTACTCCACTACATTTATTTGACAGCTTTAGTTACTAGTTACTTTGCAGATTTAGATTATTAATACAAATTATAAATCTACTAATCTACTAATACATTATGATATATTTTTTATAGGTTAAGCTACCCAGCAGTATATAAAGTAATTAAAATTAGCTCCACCTTTACCAGCTGCAACATTAAAGTGATGAACGCATTAATGCATCAATAATTATAGTCCAATATATGATACATATGATTCTGAAACGGGCCATTCTGCATAACGACTACTTTTACTTTTGCTACTTTAAGCATATTTTGATGCTAATACTTTGACTTAAGTAAGATTTTGAATGCAGGACTTTTACTTGTAACAAAGTATTTTTACACTGTGGTATTGCTACTTTTACTACTTTTAAGTCAAATATCTGAATACTTCTTCCACCACTGCTCATCGTCCTCTTTTTCAGTGTTTACAAACTCTTCATTCACGAAGTTCTGCAACAATAATACTAAAAAGCAAAAGCAAAAACAAACGAAACAAAGCAAATAAAAAATAAAAATCTAGAGCTATGCATAGAAATCAATGAGGCAGCAGAGCCGGTGCTAGAAAAAAAACCTAGGTGCTAGACAAGTTAATCAAGGCTTGCATGTTTGCCCTCCGGCTCTATGCTGGCTGCCTCCAAGATTGTTCTCATACGCAAAGCCTAATATTTACAGGGGGCAAAATGTTTAAAGCCTTTGTCAAGGTAGCAAGCATCTTCTCAACATTTGAAAGGTGAGACCTGAGGTGATATTTTCCTCACAACTGTGATAAAGAAAGACAAGAAAAGTGCAAGTGTGTGGGAGGAGGTAAGCAGAAAAACAGGAGATGTAAGTGCATTGTTGTTGCTTGCCTGCGAAAAAAAATTATGAAAAATTCAACGCTGCAATGGAGTGGAGTTTGACGAGTCAGATGTGGCAGCCACACAAATCTCAGCCTCTCTGTTTTTACAAAGACAGAAGCAGTTTCTCCTATTTTTTAAAGCGTCGGGAAGGTTTGCTGGGTGAAAACAGTCGAGTAAATGTCAAGGATTCTGGAGGTCTGAAGAAGGTGTTTATCAAACAAATAAAGCACTTCAGCGGGGTATTTTTTTCGACCGATGAAGTTGTGTTTGTGGAAGAGTTTCGTTAAAAACCCATTTTCTCGCACAGCCGTGACACAGATTGCCTGAATAAAAGCCTCCATTCAAAATAATACAAAAGCATAGATAAATCTCTCTAAATCATCCAGTTTTGCTCTGTAGCATTGCCGCTCTGACCATACAATAAAGAGACCAAAAGGGACCAGGAATAATAGCCTCAGAAGCATTGCAGGCCACAGACTCTGCAAGCTGTAATTGGAAATGATACGTTTTGTGCGTAAGGGCCCCAGACATAGCCAATTCATCAGACATATGCATGTATGTTTCTGACCCAGATAAGCCGGAGTCGGCGGGATGAAATATGCTCTCCGCCGAGACAGAGGCTCAGAAAAGAGGAGGAAAGAGGATGCTCTTTAGGGGGTGTGGCGGAGATTTGTCACTGTCAGGACCCACCATAGAGGAGGAGACTGCTGTGAATGTAATCTGTTGATACAGCAAGGGGCCAGTGGGACAGCGGAGGCCACCGCAGACCTCCGCTCCGGGGAACAGGTTGATCCCCACGGCCATGAGAGAGAGGGGTGAGTAGATCTCAAGTAGAAGATGGGGAACGGCAGGTCCTTAAAGGAATATTCCACTTAGTTTTAACATGGAGGTTATTTGGCAATTGACCGCCATTAAACACGAGAATATAAACTAATCACCAAGATCGGATGCAGCTGGGACGAGTTTGTATAGTTCGGATTTTTACTTCCCATTCATTTGAATGACGGCACGAAAATAGCTTTAAAAAACTTTAACTTAGCACTTTTGTGAACAGATTCAACAACAGATCCCGCTTCAGAGACAACAAAGCAGTCCTGGGTCTGTCCTCATTTTGCATTTCTATTCTTACGCTAAAATTAGTATTTAAAAATAAAAGTAGATCCGGTTTCCCAAGCAGGAACTATCTCTCCTAAATGGTATCCCTCCGCAACGTTCTCGTCTATCAATAAAAATGCTATTAATTATTATAAATTACATCCTAAAACGTTGGACCAAATGTCAATTGAAAATCACAGTAGCAGGATCTGTTGCTGAATTTTCATGGCATCATTCAAATGAATGGGAAGTAAAAATCTGAACGCTACAAACTCGTCCAGCTGCGTCCGATCTTGGTGAGTAGTTTATATTCTGGTTTTCATGGCGGTCAAGTGCCAAATAACCCCCATGTTAAAACTAAGTATATTGCTTTAAGTAGATGTGAATGGGGAGACGGGATCCTTGAGTTCATTTGGATTATGGCAAACCTCTTGAGAGAGACAGAGAGAGAGAGAAAGAGACACCAATTGGAATTACAAATACGTTGTTGTTTGAATACTTAAAAACACAAACACCAGGCCTTTTCCTGTCAAACTGCATCGGGTCATTTGAGCCGTAGCAATCCAATAAAATGTATCTGTATTTTCTGGAGGAAAAAAAAAAAAAAAAATCATCAAGCCTTTCATGTTGTCAGTACAATGTGTGCCAGATCTTTGTCCTGGAGACAATCTGTGAGAGTTAGAGCAAGTAGGGAACTTAAAGAGGCTCTTCCTGAAAAGAGGCTGGGATTCAGATGTGCTTTGTTTCCCAGTGAAGTATATCCAGAGGGAGGGAGTTTGTCAAAAGAATTAAAAAGTGTGGAAAGAAATGAGACTCAACACTTCATGCTAAACAGTTTGCCCCAGATACAAGAAGCCACTGTGTGTGTGTGTGTGTATGAACTTATATATATGTATATATGTGTGTGTGTGTGTGTGTGTGTGTGTGCGTGTGCTAGGGATGTAAATAAAGAGTAATTTAGTAACAGAACTCATTTTCTCTAACTGAATAGTATTTGATTACTCTTTTTTTCTGTTGTGTGGGGGTTTAGGGAATGAATGACAGCACCGATGATGCTTTGGTTTTGGGAAGGTTACACAAACTTCTTGTTCCACTTGTGAATATATGTGAAATAACTCCATTATTGACCGCTGGTTTCTCTGCATTGTGTGTGTGGTTAGTAGACAAACTGTTAGACTAGCTAAAGTAGACACCAACGGTCTATGTCGTACAGTTTTAACACAAGGGAATAATACTTTTATGGAAATGAGGTATTCACTATTCGTTTGCATTGCGTTTGTTTTCAATTTCAAATGGGTAACCGAGTTCCCGGATAATCCCTAGTGTGCACGTGTGCTTACTAGAGGAGAGCAAAATTTTACTTGCTTTCTCCCCATTTATTTTTCTTGAGACCGAAAATGAGATCTGTTTGATTGTTTGTGATTTCATATCGCTCTCAGGGGAAATAACCACATGCAATCTCACATTTCTCTTACTCCAAGCCAAATCAGGAGTCGGTGTGAAATTGTTTCATTTAATATTACTCTTTGTACCTGGTTGAATGAAAGAAGGTCTGAAGGAAAGTTCATCCAAAAGAGAGAAAGTATGCAGGTACAGTATATCTGTATATGAACCAGAAATGAGCTGCTGAGCTTCAAGAAAAGAGTATGGCACAGAAAGATATGCCTTACCAGTGGACAGGACACACTTTACAGATATTAACAATATTAATATTAATTATTTTCGATTTAACATGGTAAGTGAAGAGAGACACGTCCTCAAAAGTACAGTAACACGACACTTCGCTCTCCATTTGGATTCTCGACAGCCTTCACCCTCGCTCGTCCCTCCCCTTCTCCTCCCTTGCCTGTTGGTTGCGGTTGCCATGACAACACCGTTACCTCTTGATTGGAGATCTAATGCAATCTAGACTATGAGCAGTGCCATTCATCTGCTGTTAACGCAGCAGCAGCAGTGGCAGCAGCAGCAGCAGCAGCACCCAGTCACAATTGGACAGCCATGAACAGAGACTGGAAGAGAGTCATTAGAGCAGGGAACATACAGTACGTGCTTCAAAGTCAGTGTGTGTGTGTGTGTGTGTGTGTGTGAATGCATATGGGTGTGTTTGTGTGCATGCGGGGCTGTACATATGGTGCCCGCTGCGACATGTGCATGTGTGTTTGTGTGTGCAGAGGCAGCGGCATGGTGCTGTTTCTCAGAGTGACAGGAGTAATCTCTGCACAGTACAACTCAGTGGCCAGCGCTGAATATCACACCGCAGATACTAGTGCCAACTGAGCCTGCAGCACACAGACACAAAGATAAGCTCTGCGGCTCTGTCTCTGCGCTTGCTTCAGATCCCCACAATGAACTGGGACAGGATTACATCAAATCAAATTGGGGAGCTCGCTGTTTACAAATCTGTAGCGATGTTGAGCGCTCTGCCTCTGACAAAGTGCTCTGGATTCCTGTCAGTCGGCCCCAAACAACCAGCTGCTGTGCAAACCGGCTGCCATTTTGGGGAAAGGGACCAAAGATGTGCTAAAGTATAGAGAATTGTGTGTGTGTGTGGGGGGGGGGGGGGGGGGGAGACAGATAAAATGTGTTAGATTTCTCAATAAAAATGGGAAGTCCTCCTGTCGTTGTCTGGCATTGCTAACTGATGGGCTATGTAAGGTGCAAGCTGGGCTATTCCAATTAAGATGAAGGACAGAATAAAAGGATCACTGCATCATAAATCACAATCTTTTCTCATTTTCCCTCTTCCTGTTCCTCCCCAAAAATGTGTCACTGTAAATCAATTCCCTCACCACTATCCCCGATATGCAACAAATAAAAAGTGACTGACATCAAATTATTTCCAACCTGATAGATGTTACACTAGCTTTGTCAGTGTTGTCACCTCTTTGCAGAGATCTTTCTAGTTTAGAATAATTGAAAGAGTAACTGAGTTTTCAGACGAGTCGAGAATCGGTAGAAACGTCGGCGCAGGCAGGTTTTCTGTTTTTTCTCTTTTATCACCGTCATTTCATCCTTTTTTCATTTCATTCAGGGGGAAAATAATGACATTGGACTGCCATGGTAAAAAAAAAAAAAAAAAATATGACTTCAAAGTCATGACACTGACAAGACAACAAAGCCACACAGATCGAGGTACTACACACCTGGGGTTTGAGTATTCATCATTAAGGGGGGGGGGGGGGCGAAAAGAAAAAGGGAAGAAGTGTTGCAGAAGGACAGCGATGGAGGTATGAGTTGTTGGCTATTTTGTGTTATATTGTGCTGGATTCCCCCGAGTCCGCCGCCAAAAGAGGCGTTTTGATGAAGAATATGAGTGATATCTTCCAAGGGCGGTCCTCTGCGTCGAACCCACCGTCTAGATTGCAGTCGAACACGCGGGATAAAGTTCATATTGTAAAACATATGATACAAAGCTGCAGCGAGGTTCCCAGCAGTCATTACACAACAGGTAGTTTCAGCCAAGTGCTGTAGCTGTGCTTTATCACAAAATGGAAGCGGTTTCTACACTAACTCTTTTGGCGTCCAGGGAGCTAGTTAGTGTTCTCTCTTGCTTTCTCCTGTTTCTTATCTTTCTATATGGACGCTACTTTGGAGAAAACCGATAATACACATATATTGGAAACTGCTGTAGGGCCTTTAAAAAAACATAAATGCACCATAGATGATACACAATTCACCCCAGGCAGAATTGCAGTTTGATATATATATCTCTCTCTTTCTCTGACAACAAACGTAAGCAGATACGGACATACGGAAACAGGCGCACCCCTCAACAACATGCCCACACACACATCTGATCTCATCGCTCCTGGAACAGATCTGTCTGCGCAGTGTGTGTGTGTGTGTGTGTGTGTGCGTGTCACTTCATTAAGCATGTCTCCAATCAGTCACAAGCAGCAGCTCGGCACGTCTCTTGGCAGTTTACTCTCGCACGCAGTGGCCTGTAACCCGTCTGTCAGTCAAGCGGCTGGAGTTCATTAGAGACACTGAGAGCCTGTGACAACTCCCCATGGACCCGACCCGTGTATACAAACGCAGGTGATCCGCCCCTATAGGAAGACATTACCACGCAAACAGAGGTATTGTTTCGCTTGAGAGGGGAAAAAAATTAGTCCAGGCACTCAGAGATCTATAAAAAGAGCCTGTGGGATGTGCTAGGCTGCTTCATACACACAGAAAGACAGAGCTAAGTGGGGGGAAAAGGAAAAAAGAAAAAAACATTATGTCTATCTGCTGTGAACAAGTTGTTAAATAGTAGGAATTAATCACTTTGCGATGCTAACAGACATAATTTGAGCTTGGTGGCATCGCTAGCCAGTTAGCCCACAAGTACCCAGATGGCCCGAGTGGATCTATGACCAAAGAGACTTTTCCATCCCAAAGAAAGCCCATTCAGCACTGTTGTCTCGTTAGGTATGTAACTCTCTGGCTACAGATGTATCATCTCACACACACAAGTATGCCCCACTGAAGGTCAAAGATGTGAAAATGTGGTACTTCATTTCTTCTATTGCTTACCAAGGCTGACTTGAAATTCCACTGGAGCGAGTAAATTCTCACTTAATAAAAGCACACAAAGTGAGCAATTGCACAAGTTTCCATTTAATGTGAGCACTTCGCATACCGATCTCTTCATTTTGTCCGGCCGAATTACATCGGAGATCGCCCCGAAATGGGTTTATCGTGGGTAAACATGAGTTAAGGAAAATCTGTTGTGTGGCAAAGAAAGTCTTAACACCCTATCCTGTTAATGTGATTAGAATGTGAAATATTCATTGGAAATGGCTTAATAATAAATGGCAGGGTATTAAAAATTGAATTGATTCAAATTCCATCCATGAATTTTTAAAGGTACATTATTAAGAGTGCACCAACAAGCCATTTCATTGATGTAGTGTTGTAACGTGGAAAACTTAAGTCCCACCTACCCCTCATCCATTCACTTTCTCACTTCCTCAACAAAAGTCTTTAGGAAAGAATAACGGGGCAGCTTGACAGCAAGGTGAAGAAAAGCGCTCCCACCCCTCCCGCCTCCCTCCATTTAGCGCACACCTCCCTGTAAACGGATTGCTGACAGGCGCCGAAAAACGGGGCCAGGGTCAATAATTTAAGGAACTGGAGGCTAATTTTAATCTATTACCCCGCAATGTGCATACAGTGTGTCAAAGGTAAGGCCGGAGAGGGATCTGTCATGTGATTCATACTCCGGGGAGAGAATTAGTTTCATGACACATCATAATTTAATACATCTTAAAGAACTCAGCTTGACTTCACCAGGCTGAAAGAGGGAGGGGGGGGGGGGGGAGCGAAAGAAGGGAGATGAAGAAAGAGAAGGATATTAAATTATGGAGCACCTTAACAGAGCAATCTGTCTTGTGGAGACATGATTGCCTTACCATTGTAGATTGATGATAATCTGTTTGTAAGGGGCCTTGCAAGGGCTACACAGGCAGTAATGGCTAAAGCTCTTTAGCTCCGGCCCAGACCCATAGAGAACAGCACAGTGAAACCCTCAGATGGGTCAGAGGAGGACAAGGAGTACATTTCATTCTGAACCTGTGTGATGGATGCATGCATGGAACGCAGATAGGAGTTTTGATTATTGAAACATCTTCTCAGGGGAGAAACTGTTATGATTGGTTCAACCAGGCGACCAATCAAAAAAGAGAGGAGCTGGACCATTTTGAAATGTCAGGCAGGACCGTGACGGGCAGAGCTGGCATTCTCAAAGACAGAGTTAAGTTAGCTAACACAAATGTTTTTAATTTGTGCTGTGTGTGACAACAGGTATAACAGTTTGCTGACTATGTAAACAAGTTAGCTGTTAGCTAGTAGTTACTAACGTTAGCTGGTACGGTCACAGCCATAGAGATCAGTTAGACAGCCAGCTACATATTCTTTGGTCATGGATAGCTAATGTTAGCTGGCTACATAGCATAGAAATAAACACCTTCACCTTGCTTTTCCCCCGGTGTGTAGACAGTCTTGTCCTATCTGCCCCGAGCACAGTAGGATAACAGATGTATTTACAGGTCTTATATCCTACTGTCAATACATCTGCCCACAGAACAAGCATGATTGAACCAATCACAACAGTTTCTGGCCTGAGAAGATGTTTCAATAAACAAAACTCCTATCTGCGCACGGAACGATTCTAGTGATCAATACATACATTCATTTATTCATAGATTCATGCATTCTTTCATTTTGTTATTATAGATTTTTAAAAACAGACATCAACTGAGAGGACAGAAATAATAAAAAAAAGAAGCATTATACAATATGCATTCTTCATGTCAATATATGAAGAATGCTGGAATAATATTGAATAAATATCAATATAGTATAGTATTTTTTTTCATTTTCACTAAGAAAAAAAATTATTGAGACTACTTAAAAGATAAGGCTGGTGTTTTTTAATGCATCGGGCCAGCCGACTTTTTCCTCAAACAACTTAATAAGCCGACCGTAAACACGTTTTCCATCTCATTGATCTGATGTGGTAATAACTACAATAGCTTGACTTTTCATGGTAACAGTTAGCGATTTTCAAAATTGAAACTATGTCTTTGAGAACTGTATTAAAGGTTTTTAGCTTACAATTGGAGCCAATGACTTCCGGTTTGAAGGCTGAAAACGGTACGTGGGAATTCGGAAAGTAACATCAGTAGAGCAAATGCATTGTTGATTTAAAAACACCAGCTGTATCCTTTAAAACTTGAAAACTTTTAGCTAAAAGTCACTTTCTGCACCAAGTCCGGCGTCAAACCTTTTCTTGCCTTTCCCTTCTTGAATCTCAGTATGAGAGCGCGCCATCGTTCTCCTAAAGTACTCTTAAAGAACAACGAAAGCTTCCCCTTAGGCCAAGGTCCCCGTTACACTCTGACAGGGAAGGTCAAGCACCCTTTTTCTTTTTTCCCTCTTATTTCTCTCCCCGTCTTTTCTATTCGCCGCAGTCACATAGGCTTTGTCTCACCTATGTTCATGCCTCGCAGCTCGGGGTGGAGTGGGGAATAGTAAACTAGCCTATCGCTACCGGGGCTTACTTCAGAGAGTGGGGAGGCTTTGGCTGTCATAGATTCTCAGGATCAGAGGCAAGAGCGGGGACACTTCATTTGCCGGGTGCTGAGGAGGAGGGGGAGGAGGAGGAGGAGGAGGAGGGGTGGGGCGGTGGGTGCCAGGGTCAAGTGCTGTGGAAAAAGGCAGGCGGTTATCCAATAGAGCTTTGCACTCCTCTCTGCTCTCTGTCAATGCCTTATGCAGCCCACTCTGTCCCGAGGCTTCTAGGCTTTGCTGTTCCTGTAGCGGCGAGGGCATCCTGGATCGGCATTTGAAAGGCATTATAACCGGTCGAACCGGAGCGGTGCCGTTAAACCCGCAATGCATCAGCAATTCATGGAGCGTAAGAGAGGCCCATCTGACGAAGGAATGCATGTGGATCAGGTGCATTTATCTGACTTCCACATGTCTCGTGGGAGCGCACGGAGATCAGTGTTCTGTAGCTGAACGCAGGGCAGCATTGTGTGTGTGTGGAAAAAATTGGGCAGGTGCTTGAACATTGGTAAACACGAGATTTTAAAGCAGAATCTCTGTCTTGTTTAATTGCTAATGCTCCCCCTTTCTCCCACGCTCTCTCATTCCAGAAACAGACTGCGACGTGCCATAATACTGTGCTAAACAGATGCTTAAAGCGTACTAATAAACAGAGGAACATTTTACACTAGCAGCTAATGTGTGAGTGAGTGGATCCTGCCGAGAAATTGCATGCGTCGCTCCGCGCTACGAAAATAACATCCAGGAGAGAGTGAAGGAGTGATAGGAAGGGGAAGAAGAGTAGAAGGAAAAGTGCAGCCCCTTGACTCTCCTTGTGTAATTCCCTCGGTAAATCCGAATGTTGAGTGGCTTAGTGAGCACACAGTCACACACACACGCACACACACACATACATATACACACACCTCCTATGGCAGCCCCTAGTGGAAGTGATGGATATAGCGCATGTTGTCTGGGTGGACCAAAGCACCATTAGCGTGACAGGCATTTAGGACCTAATCCTACCTCACCAGCCCCTCAACAACCACACAGGGGAAACTTTTTCAGATCTTGCTTTCCATACGGACTGACCTGACCTGAGCACATGGTTCTGGGCCTGGGGGTTGGAGGAAGAAAGAGGAGGGGAGAGAGGAGAAGGGGGATCAGCCGGGAGAGAAATGAGAAGAGGCAGGACACAGAGAAGAAGAAAGTATTAGCAGTGGGAAGGACAGAGGGGGGGAGAAGATAAGACATACAGGCTGATTGAGCCATACAGAAGCAGAGAATGTGGTCATCTGACAAAACAAAATCCCACCCATTTGCTACCAACAAGTCGGGTCTGAAAGTAACACCTGCGAAGCACCAAATGCCGACAAAATTTGTCTTTGGCGGATAAAATAAATCAGGGTCACCTGCTGGCCAGTGAGTTTTTCAGACAATAACATTTGAGTGCCTCAGTTAGCCTATTCATAGTATTCCCATGATGTCACATGCACTTCCTACTAATATGGTGTTTTGCAATGTACACAGCTCACTGCCTGTGGCTGTCAGTTGATTATAATCAACTGTTCATTTAGGACAATCACTTGTTATTTTCCTACCAAGATGGCTGTGTGGTGATGTAACAGATGCTATAAATATACCGTCTTTGGTTGTTGCCTGTGTCGAACTTTGTCCCTGTATGGTGGCCAGCATACACTCTCTCTAACCATGAACCAATCAAATCAAAGCAAAACAATGTCTCTGTATCAAACAGGCTACTGGCTGTTACGCTGCTCTGCACACAACGCAATACTAGCCAAACGTTAGTTGAAATTTAACATATTCCCATGTGGCGAGTCACTTCATGATTAATTACAAACTTGATCCATTGTATAACTGAGTGAGCAAGTTTTAAATTAAACTCTAAATCTGCTCTTGTCTCTTTACTGAATGTTTCACACAGCACCTGATTACAAAATAGCATTTAAATGATTGATGATTTATGAAAAATATATATTAATTATTTTGGTCGGTAAAAAATATTTCTGGTACATTTTTTCAGTGTACCAGCTTTTGGCAGAAAGGCCAAAACTTTCCTCATCCTCCTTACATAGTGTCTCCCATAAGTTCCTACTGGCTGATCAGAGGTCAGTGAATTCCTTGTCTGTCTCTATGCTACTTCTTCACTGAGAAGGTTTGCTTTCCAAAATGGTTGAAACATTTGTCATACAACAGACTGGACTGACTGACTGGATTTAGCGTGAGGCTACACAGACATAGTGATTTCTCAGGTATCTACAAACTCGTTCACATATTTTTCACATTTGTTTTCAAATCTCTCTGTCTCTCTCCTCTTGTTCAACTTGACTAATTCCATTACTAACAAGTCAAGTCGAGGTCTTCACCACCGCCACCACAAAACATCATCATCATTCACCATCATCGTCCGTATCACCATGATTATCATCAGCAGCAGCATCACAATAACCATCATCAGCACCACCACAATCATCTTAATCATCATCATCATCATCAAACCTCCATCGCCACTCGGTAACGGTATCCAGGAAGCCTCTTCAACCCTACTCCTGCTTCCACAACACACTGATGAAGGTCACCACCTCAATGTCAAGCCTGCACCCTGGGGTTTCACCAGAACAGACTGCACACCCGCTGGAAATCCCTCTCCTTATTCCCAACCAGCCAAAACCCTCGCTCGCTGCTCCCCCATCCCCAAGAAACACTCCAGGAATCTGTTCTCTTTTTAATTAGTTTAGAGGAAAAAAAAAGAAAAAAAAAAAAGGTTTTATTCTGGGGTTTTAGTTTCCATTAAGCCACAGCAAACACCCCAGGTGAGCGCAGGCAGGGTGACAAACGGGTGCTACCATGAATTTATCTATAAATGTGAAGCAAACAGATCATTATTAACCTGTACATTACCCACACTGCACTGGTGACATTGTATGCTCTAATGAACCTCAGTGTGATCTTGTTAACAATCGTGAATGCTTTTTCCGATGTAAAGTCACAGTTTGCGCTTTTCCCCACTTCCTAATTATGATAATGTACTGTGTTTACAACTCAAAATTGACTAATAGCATTCGTGAAAGAGAAACCAAGCACTGTTGATGCTGTATCTAAGGAGTTTACTTCACTTTGTCGCTCCCTTTAGCGCTCACTGTTAAGTACATCGACGTGCCAAGTGATTTTGTTCAGCCATTCCTCTTTTGCAATGGTACAGGCAGTCCTCCCACCTTTCCGGAGAGAGTGTGGCTTATTAATTGTAGCCCCATTCATAAAGACCCCTTGTTTTTCTTGTGTCGTTTTTTGGCATAATTACTTGGAGACATTTTCTTGATTAAAAATCTGTCTTGGAGGGGAAAGCGGGAGTCAAATTGCCTACAGCTTCTTTCACTTTTTCTTAAGGAGAGGTAGTCAATAGCTCACTGTTCTTTTGAAATCAATGTCCTTCTCTGTTCCAGTTTTTTGCTGTTGTTTTTTTTTTAATTAAAGTGGTCTGTGCCATTCATAAAAACGTGGCATCTGTGTCTCTATGAGAGCTTTGATGTGGGGAAAAAAGACATGTAGTTAGAGAGTGGCATAAATGGGGAATACATTTCCAAATTAACAAAAGTAGCAATTGTTCAAGAGCATTGCATGACATGAATTTAGATGTTTAAAATGGCTCCCTTTATCTATAAAGGATGCAGGTAGTCTTGACAGCCGGAGGGAAAAGGCTGCCTGTGTGTTAGTGCTGGCTCTGTGTGACTTCTATCACATGAGGAAGATGAGACCAGCACTAGAAGACATGTGCAGTATGGGCAGGTACATGTGATCTGTATCATCATCATCATCATCATCATCATCACTACAGCAATGTCATAGTGTAATGTTTACATCAATAACAGTGGTATTAATTGCTTTTTCATGTGAGTGTTAAATTATAAATAATTTGATATAGCTGATTAATTTCCTGGAAAATGTTCTTAACCACTGTGCTGTCAAACAGAGCAGTAAATTGTTTAATTATTCTGTTATTTAAGTATATCTTGAAATGTGTAACTGCACATTGATATTGCCTGAATTTAAAATATAGTGAAATATGGTAAAAAAAAAAAAATAAATAAAAAAAAAAAATAGAGATGGAGTAAATACATGGCAAGACTACAGGCCTAATTTCCATCGCATTACAATGGATGATTGGCACGATCACACCTACAGTTTGTTTTCTTTGGTCCAAACCATATAGTGAAAAAGTTAACTTTGTTGTATTTTTGTATTTGGTTTGTTCAGGTTCACAGTGTTTTATTACAAACAAACGAAGGCTCGTTTATTGGACAGACTTTGTTAACCTGCGCTCTTTGCTTAAGGACACAATGCTCAATATGAGCATCAGTCCAGACTGAAATTTGCCCTTGGTTCATTTTGTTATACCAGGTTTTCCAAGCATCAGTAACTGCTGGCTATCAGATGTCAACATCCGTCTCGTTACACCCATAAAATCTTTTTGGGGTCATTTAGTTGGTTCAGATTCCATTCTCACTCCTAATGAACTGCACCGTAGTTCACTTGGAAGAGGACAGAGACTTGCATTTTCAGGCATCTCACTGCCGTTCTTTACTGCTTATTTATTTACTGTTATTATTTACTGTTATTTGCACCCGAGTTTGAATGGTATTGTTCTCACCTGCCCAAATGAAAAGAACTAAAGCTGTAAGCGCTCCAGATTTTGAATAAACTGTTCCAAACACGCTTGGCGTGAACGCAGCCTAGGTGTGGAAATATGGTGGCAAATGACTCACCTCCCATCGCAAAGCACCCAAGCATCAACATGTGCCCAAAGACTTTAGGGGTGCTCATAAACATTGGCTGCACTGTGGGGTGGCTCAGGAGGCTGCCATCTTTACACTGGTTGACCATTCACTGCAACAAATGCTAATGAATTCAGATGATCAGTGGATTTGGGCTGAATGGCAGCAAACACAAACAATCACTGTGGCGACCAGTGATTTGTTTTCATTTACTCCTGTTGTGCTGAATACATTGAAAGGCACAGCACAGGAACATACAGTTCACAATCAACACTTGAATGTTCCAGAAAGGGCAAGCAATGCGCACCACTAATGGTTATGAAGCTGCAAGTACGAGCCTGCGTGTGTTTCATGCCTCCTTACTAACAAGCACATCATTTTCAAAAGTGCACAATGGTGTCAAGTCGCCTGGGATGATCCCCCCTTCAACGAGGGCCAGGATTACTCTAAGCTGATTTTCCATAATTTACCCTCGCCAAGTGGAAAAGCACAATCCGGATTCGCCTTCCTAACTCCCTCTCCTTATCTTGTTCCCCTCACGTCATTGTTGTCCTAAGAACAAATATGAGTTATGTCTCTGAGCCCGAAGCTGTAAATGGGTTTGTTTTGAAGTTGGCAAATTTGCATTGTGGGTCAACTCCATGTGTTAGGAAAGCGGGTGTTACTCTAATAGTATGCAGTGTTTTTTCCTCTTCTTCTTTTTTTTAGACTTAGCGCTTTTTAGGAATGACACAATATAATTGACTGGCCAGATGATATATTTCCATATTTTCCACCTCCTGTGAAACGTCTCAAAAGGACAGCTGGCTATCCTTATTATTTACTTGCCTCGTGGATTCTGCTCTGCATCCAGACCCACTGCATAAATGTGCTAATAAGACAGATGACATTGCTGTAGTGGAGAGTAGTGCGATGAAAATGGAGCAGCAATTCCACACAATCACAAACAACCTCCTGTAGACAGTGCCGTGCCAAAAAATACAGTACTTTCTGTAAATGCTGAGCTCCACATCATTCCAGCTATTACTAACACTTTGTCTGGGGGACGATAACATGGTGTCAGAGCAAAAAAAAAAAAAAAAAGTGTTACTTCCAGCTCTACAACAGCTCTGTTGAGTCTACATTAAAGTCCAACAGTGTGGCAGCACCTAAGCTAGAAGAGACTGCCGGTCGGATCTTGTTTACTTATCATCACTGAGAACACAACAATGGTTTTCTTTGTTGAGGATAGTAAAAGATAAAAATGGATCAAATTACCCAGGCCCTCTTCTTGTTCTTTTGTATGGGAGAGAAAGTCAAAGTCCAAGTCATGTTTTAGAAAGTATGTATGTTTGCCGATAAGCAAGGAAACGTTTCATGGCTAAATTTTGGCATGAAGTTATATATATACTGTATATGACTGATATTCTCTCCTACACAAAGCGAGAAAGAGAAAGCGGCATGGATGGATCAAGGCTAGCCCGAGCCCCAGAGCAATCAATGGAGGTTGGCTGATGGTGTAGACTGCAGCACCTTCCAGCATTTGTTATGTTCCTTATTATCCCCCATATCTCTCATCGGTTCTCTCTGAGCTGTCTCTGTCTTTTTTTTTCTCTCTACATGCTAGGCATTGTTATGTGAAATGTCTGGATGGAGCCCACAGAAGCCGGTTCTGACTGATTGTCAGACTGTATTGGTAGCATCAAGGCTACGAGACACCTCAGCTCGGCTTTGGTTTATAATGGAGTTTCCCAGATTGCATAGTTGAAAGAAAGTGCAGTTGAATCAGTGATATTTTAGTCCATCACAGGGAAATCTGCAAAGGTTTGTCATATATATAGTATATGGGGAAAAAACATTGGTCAGTGCATTTCAGCTTTCCCTCAAGTTTTGTTATTGATCAGTGATTCAGAGGTAAAATGCAGGAGAGGACATTATGTGGTAGCAAATTTAATCACTGATATTCTCCCTGTGTATGTGTTGTGTCCTCATTTCTGGCTGGTAATGTTGTCTTCTCAGGACTTTTTTTTTTTTTTTTTTAACCAATGTATTTGCTTAGCTGCACTAGCTGCATCAGCTCTTCTGCACTTCCTTCGTGGTGCGACCACTCTGGACTTGACCAATGGGAACATCCATGATAGAATTCTATCGAGTCGGCCAATCAGCCAATTACCCCGATATGTCCGTAGGAGGACGCTGTTGGTCAGATGCAATCTGTATAGCCTATGGAGAGTGATGGGGGGGGGAATAAGCTGTCATACACTTGCAGTGCCAGCAGTTATCCTAGCATTAGATCAATCTCTGAATGATTGCTTTGTTTTGAAGTGAAACACGGGCATCTCATTCCATTTTATCCCTCTTGGGTGCAGTAGAGGGGTTGGTTTTAGGTTCATGCTTCAGCAGGAAAGTGTGTTTTTATCCCGTTTAAATGCCAGCAGTGCTATCTGTTTGGAATAATAGAGTTATTTGCAATGGAAATGGAACAGATATTAGCTCTAATTTTCTCTGTTAATGTCTAAATGATATCTGACATGACAAAGCAAACCGTATTTTACTTGAGTCTCTGAATATGACCCACACTTTGCACTTCAGTGACTACCACATTATAACAAAAAAGCAGTACAATGTATACTTGTATGAAAGAGTTGACAGGAGGGCTTTCCTCCAATGCCATTAATTGCCAGTAAAGTCTAGGGGAGAGCATGTAATTGGCATTTAACCCTATTGATAGCAGCATGTGTTGGTATTTAACTGTTGGGCCACAGAAGGGACATGTGGAGTCAAAAATTGTCAGGGTGGTGGTGAGCCAAATCCTGCAGGGGCTGAGGCACGGCTCAGTGTGATTAGACAAGGTTCTCATCCCAGTGCCAAGCATAGAGGACACCAAGGTCAGACGTGTCATACTGGATGAACAGGCATGGGCAGGAATGCTGTACAAATACGCCTGTATGCATGTATGTGGCAATGCATGTGCTAATACATGCACACATGTAAAAACACACACACACACATATACACAGGGTTGGAGGTTAGATTGTCAAACAGGCTCAGCAGGTTGCTTCATTGGTAATCTAAATTGTGTACAGTTCACCGTGAAATTGATTTATTTATAATTGGTTGATTATTTATTTCTTGGCAGGTTGCATAAGTTTTTGCAGTACCTGGCCCTAGCCATCTGTTAATCAAACACAGGTACAATTTAGAAGCATATGTTATGGTGTGAGTTTATAAAACTGTGTACAATGCATTCCCAAAAAAAGCTACATGAATAATGTATTAACTCGCTAATGTAAGCACCTATTAGCCGCGGACGCAATTACTGCCAGGAAAAAGGGAGAGAAGGGAGGAGAGAGCGAGGAAGGAGGGAGGATGGGGAGATGACTGACTGGTAACAAAAGAGAATGATTTCCAAACTATTGAATTTTCTTTTGCCCAGTCGGATTTAAAAAAAATAAAATAAAATTAAACTGCTGAATTCAAAGTGAAATAAAAGTGAGGATGAAAAAAAAGTCCTCTCCTTTCTCTCCCTCTGACTGGCTAAGCAGAGCAGAGAGACTAAGAGCACTGGAGGTTGATTTGCTGCCAGGGCACTTTTGGGGAAATCAATACAGAAAATGTAAACGACCCATTTCTTTCCCCCAAACTGCCGCTGATGTGAATGTATATTTATGTCAAAGGCATATGTAATTTGATTTTCAAAGTCAAATATATTGTATTGTTGAGGTCACGTCACAGAGGATCCGAGGGAGATTAGAAGTTAGGTGCATTTTTATGTGCATATCCAAGTGCTGCGGTGAAGTCAGCGGGCCTGGGCCCAGTAAATTAAATCAAATGTGAAAAGCCTAAGCCGTGATCGGAAACGATGAAAGCCGGAGATATAGGAGACGGCCCGTGCCAGAGCCTGCGAAAAGAAATAAGAACCAAATTTGAACATTATCATTTTTTATTCTCCTCAGATGGTGTTAGAAAAGCAGTTGGCACGCCTTCGCTACAATGTTGCTTTGATTTCATTCCATTTATTTTTCATCTATCTGTAAATGCCTCCAGCGTTATCCGTCTGGATCAGAAACTGTCTGTCCATTTTCTCTGTTACACCACTGAGATTACCGTACAGCATGTGCCTCGCCTCACAATTGGAGGGTTCCCATTTGCCACAACTCTTCAAGTGCTTTAGAAATAGACTTGGGTTTTCAGTGAGCGCCATGCTGGGCACCCCCCAAAAACACAGCAGGTAGCTGTTGGCTTGACAAGGCTATTCATTCCCTTATTCACTCTGCAACTTAGGCCTGCATTACCCTGACCATGGCACTTTTTAGGAAAGGATTTAGCAAGATGTTCTGCTTAGTACTTAAGTAGAGATAGACACTGCTGGTGTGGAGCATTAAACCTGCAACATGTAAGTCACGGGTCAGCCTTTTATTCATTATTTGGGCTAGGGAATAATCAAATACCACCTACCTACACTAAACCTGCAAATCAAGTGCCGCTTTTCTCAGCGCTCTTTTAAGTTACAATTTAAAATGAGTGAATAGTTATTGTGGTGACTTATGAGACACTGTTTCATAGTTGTAACATTGCCCGCCATCGCTGTGGAATCTCCAGCACTTGAGAATGTGAGAGGGTGTTCTAAAATCTAAAATCAAAGCAGAAATAAAACCGGCAAGATGAAAGGGGAGCGGCTGAAAGCCCTGCTTGATGAGTGCGCCTGGCTTCTCTCCTTGTCTTTTCTTCCCTCTCGCTCTCTCTCACTATTTTTGCCTGAAAAAAGAGGAAAATTGTCATGTTGTGATTTTTACCACCTACAAAAGTATAAAGCAAAGCTTCCCTACTTCTTGCCAGTGAATGTGGTGAGTAAAGAAGGGCTGGCGCAGAGACATGATCAATGACTGTGGAGATGGCAGGCGTCACAGAGAGCCTAATTGAAATGAGGCTCGGCGAAAACCCGCCAGGTTCGCTGTTTCGTGCCCACTGTGTCCCACTCAAGCCTTTGCCCGTTGCCTGAGAGCTGCACTGTGCTTTGAAAGGTGTGGGGATACCAGGGCTGGGTCTAATTTTAGCCTGAATGTGTCATCAAGCTAAATCACGCGGCAATGGATTGAAGAAAAACAAAACACATCTAGGAAAAACAATTAAACAATCTGGTTAATGTTGTTCAGAGCTAAATATCTAAAACTTGCCATCACACACATCATGCTAGCAGTTCTGGGATCTGTTCCCGTGACGACTAACCCGTCTCCTGCTTTTTTCCCCCCTTAAACCTTCAGAATACTGCTGAGTTTTCTGAACTCTCTTCATTCCTCCAGTTCATCTTCCCAGTGTGCAGCTCTCTGTCGGAGAAGGTTCGACTGCAGATCCCTGCAAATATTAACCATTTATTCGCCTTAAAGGGCCTCGGCTGTAGCTCAGCCCGGATCTCGGATGAATAGTGTTCTCATAAATGGGATTATTTGGGATTACAACATGCTTACTGTAATGTCAGAGTGACCTGATAACCAGAGAGGAAAGTCCCGACAAGACAAATCAAAATGAACAACCGGCTTGGAAATGATTCAGAAAAATAATTAATTGTTGTATCCATTAAGGTCGTTTTTATCTTCCTCTCCATTATAGCATTACAGTTCCTTTTGGCTTAGGTACAATGCATTATGGTTTTGCTGCGCTCTATCTGCTGCCTTTCACATCAGAGTTTCTCTGGGACCAATGTTCAGTACATTGTGTTCCCTGACTAGTCATGGTTTTGGGTAGAAATCATAGAGACCCCTTGTCACAGATGGCGCATTTGTGCTGATAGCTGCAACCCCTGTGGTCTGTAGTCATGGTTTGCAGTTGCAGGGGGAAGTGATTGTGTGGTGTATGAATAAAAGCCCCTCCTAATCTTCCATCCAATCTGCAGAAAATCAAGATCAAAGCCACTGAACCAAATCTTTGTTTTCTCTGCTCCCCTCAGTGCTCCTGAGGAGCGGAGCTGTCAGCGACGAGGAGAGAGACGGGGTGAAAAAGAGACGAGCGAGGGAGGGAGGAAAACAGTGAGGGAGAGGTATGCAGAAAAAGTATGGAGAAGAAAGAGGGAGAGAGGGAGAGAGAGAGTCAGACAGAAAGGGAGCAAGCAGAAGATGGACGAAGAACCACACTGTGAGCGCTGTCTGAGGATGTTTGTGAAGACGGAGGGAGGGAGCTGTGAGAGTGCGGGGAGGGAAATGAGAGGGAGGGAAGGAGGGAGGATGAGAAGGAGAGAGGGAGAGAGGAAGAGAATCCTCTGCAGCCAGATGGTGCCACTGGGCAGTAAATGGTGTCATCTGCGCTCTATTGCGCTTTTGCTGCGATTACAAAAACGAGGCAAAGATGCATATGCAGACATGATAAACAATGTGCGTTTAACAGCAGAACCTCTGGTGGAGCCGGTGCCAAAAACTAGCTGACGTCTCTGAACTGAAACAAATGAGCCAGAAAGGCAAATTAAATGTATTACACTGGACATGAGCAGTCCAGCTGAGAAGCCATCCTAAAGCTTTGGCTCTCATCAATATGTTATGCATTAACCGCCATGTGAACCCGTGTCCTGGTCCAATATTTGTCGATTCTTGATACATATGCAATACAATATGCAACTTTTCGCCTGGAGGCAAGAAGTGTATTGTTATTCCCACCCTCCTCTCCCTCAGTTGGTCAAGTTCCTGCCCCAACACTTGTCAGTCATCTTGATGAGCTGTCTTCCTTGAAGCAGCATCTAGTCTGAGGCTGAGGGAAACCGGCATCCATAAAGCCTCCACAGGCTTTGAAGAAGCAGCCAATCTGCAATAAAAAATGCAATGCCGATGTTCACGTTTTTTGAACGAACATTGTTGTTGTGGCTATTATTTCCATGCACTTGATAGCGACAACCCAGCTCACCGCTAAACAAGCCCACAGCAAAAGGTAGCCTATATACGCCCCAAAACGTCCTGCACATCTGTGAAAAGCCAATATTAGGCAAATGGGGGATTTATGTACACACAGGGTCACAGACAGACACAGACTGATAATGTATAATATATCCTGTTGTTATTTTAATGTGAAAAATGCTCGTTTTTATTTGTTCTTATTTTAATGTAAAAAGTAGTATGTACATCAGCTCATACTGAAATGATTTCCCAAATTGTTGCAGATTTGAAAACATGCTGTTGGAATAAACCGATTCAGTCTTTGAGATTCCTATCAAGTTTTCATGAAAAATATGCAAACTGCTTCCTCGCTGAAAAATGAGATGCACAAGTTAAATAAAAAAGTGAAAGCAACAAAGGACAGAAAATGTAAAACAGGTAAGACTAAACTCACTCTATTTCACCATTTTGCAGTTCCACAGTTAGTGAGTATTTAGCTCAAGTGGCAACTCCTTTTGCATCTCTGAAAGAGGAAAAAAAGAGAAAGTCATAAAGTTTGTCACAAGAAGCTGCACTGCTTGCTGTTTTTTTCCCTCTTTCCTTTTGCCCAAATCTGACTTTCATGAATAGTGACAGATTCTGTGCTCAAGTAGAGGCGCCCTGCTGGCTAAGAAGGCCTATTTTTTGTCACCTCAGTGGTCCACAACAGCAGAGCCACTAACTCAATTTCATACCTGGAACCCAGAAGAAACTCCAAGATATAAACACAGCCACTGCACCTGCAGAGTTGAATGGATACTTCCAGATCGACACCTCAACACCAGTCTAAACACTTTATTAATACAACTCAAAAATACACATGTTCATCACATGTGAAAATCATAGTAACAGCATGTTATCTCAGCCGGGAACACCACATGACACTTTTTTTTTTTTGGTGTGCCATTTTGTGCTGACTACTTGCTGCCATTGACTTCCAGTGTATTTGAAAATGTGTTAAACGGTCAAAACCCACATAAATTACCACATTTAACTGAATAGGCTGTGCTAACCTTTGAGGTGTCATTTGTTCTAAAATGTTGTTCCTTTATTCCTTTCCCTAAAGAGGAATAAGGCTGAGGCTAGCCTATATTATGGTACAATGGAGCAGTTTTTCTGAACAATTGATTTTTCAATGACTACTCTTATAAAAATGTTCCCTGGGTCTATGGAAAGATTTTGAAAACTTGAAAACTCAAGCTGTTTCAATATTTGACACCATAAATCAAACAAATGTTTTGGCCTTAAAAGGTTTGCACTGAATTAGCTTAGCTTAACACTTTCAGTAGTTACAAATGACCAGTTACAATAAAAGTAGCTGTTGTCAAGGCCAAGTATCCATGTGTATTTTTTTCTTGGAGAGATAGAAGTGAGCTGGAGCTTGCCACTTGGCTGCTCCTGCACGCAACATAACCTTCCTTTCTGAACAAAGTATTCCCTCAATAGCTGATGGCAGCATTGGGCACCTAATGCCTCTAGTATGTCTTTGCTGTTTGAAAGCCTGTGTTTGCATTTCTTTTGAATTATTTGGCTGTGTCAGCTATAGGGCAGCTGTCCACCACAAATCCTTATGTTCCATGTAATGATATTTCCAAGAATAACATAAAAAGTTCAAAACCCACAGAAGTGACTACATTTGGGGCCAGTCGCATATTTTTGGAAAAGTTGTTCCTTTGTTCCCTAATATTGCTTCCTCTAAAGAGGAGGAGGAGGGGAATCTTAATATGGGGCTGTACTGCGACACAATGGAGCAGTTTTTCAGAAAAAAAATAATAAGAAAAGATTTCTCAGCGACGTCTCACTTCTCTGAGTCTATGCATTTTGAAAACAGTAAAACTCATATAAGCTTATAGAGAACTTCGTGAACCAGCATAAAATGGCAACACATTTTTTCAGTAAAAGATTCTCAACAATGGTCTAAGGTATTAAGCTAAAGCTAAGGTTTTCAAGCCAAGGTTTAAACTATCCAGGCATGAATGACACAGAACCTCTGTGCCAAAAACACTTATTATCATCAAGCAAAATATGAAACTGCATGATTCTTTCTTATTAGTCCAACTAGTACCAACAATTAAATGATGGTGAATAAAGATTTTCTTTTTCTACATTATACTATACTTTGATAGTAGACACGGTACATGTATCCGATCCTCTTTGACATTAAAAATCCCATATGGTAAAACAGGATTTCCCTTATCTCTTTGATTATAAAGGAGTTGGATGTGCTATCTAAACATGATGAAAGTATCAAAAGGCACAGTTGCCAACTAAATCCAACAATCCATATTAGAAAAACGAGCCTCTAAACGAGCCGTTTGGACTTCCGTAACTTTGTGGCGTCACAAAGGTTCGCTCATTATCATTTTTGTAAGAAATAATAGTTTAACAAAGTGTCATTCTTTATTAGTGGAGAGTTTTCCCTGCCTCTCGCTGTCTGCAGCTGCCGGCTCTGTGGTGTTTTGTTAACCAATCAGAACAGAAGGGTCGTTAATATTAACGAGCCTTAAAGGCACACCAACAGAAACAGCCTGTTCTTGGTAAGGCTCAGAGAGATGCTGGAAAACTGAACGCGTAAAAATGGATTGAGAGTCTATGTGACAGACACACTGTAGAAGTCAATAGCACAACATCAGCTCTCAGGAATCGTTTTGTGCCAATTTATGATATGCTGTTCATTACAACTTTGCTTTATTAAATTCCATATGTATATACATATATATTATGGGTTTTGTTTATGGTTAGTAGGCATTGATACACGCAAATTACTGACTACTGACTACACAGTTTTTATTTTGGCTCAACTCGATCAGCTTGTCCATCCATTGCCCGAGAACCAACAGGAATCGTATAATTTAATGTTGTTGTGCACTTGCATCCAATCAAGCTCTACGCCTATTCCAACACTCTCAACAAGCACTTCCATCATGTGCACAAGGCCTCCTCTATACAGCCGTGCGCTTAGCAAAACATGATCTACTGTATGTGCAAACGCCTCAGTGGCTGTCACCCCTTATTGTATACAGCGGGTACAAACAGATTACCTGCATTTGTATTCTAAACCTCTAGCTAAACAAGTCCGGAGTCTATTTTGCCCTCTCTGGTGTCTTATCTGTAACAAAGCCAGCGCAACTCCGGGTGAGGACACATTCCACCACAAAGAGCAGCACACACCGGCTCTACCCACTGCTTTTTATTCTCTTTTGTGTGTGTGTGTGTGTGTGTGTGTGTTCTGGACAGGAGCTAAATGGGTTGTAGAGTGCCAGCAATGTGCGAGCGTGTGTCCTATAGAGAGGTTAAATGGTTCGCGGAACAACGTCAGCGACTATGCGAGCGTGTGTGTGTGTGTGTGTGTGTGTGTGTGTGTGTGTGTGTACACATGGAGGCCTGCGCGTGGCTGTTGACAGATGCGTTTTTCTGCTGACAGCAGTGATCAACAGTGAGCACCCCTGGCTTGGCACCAAGCTATTACTTAATTCATTGACATTTTGTATAATTGCCTCGGGGCAGTTTGCAGAGGAGGTACGGGGTTCTAATGGGATTAGATTAGAGAAATACAATTACCATTTCAGATATAAAGGGAATAATCTTTGAGCGGCTCTACGACTCAGGGGAGACGGAAGTGAGATGAGGGGTGTGTGTATGTATATGTGTGTGTGGGTGTGTGTGTGTGGCAGGGGGTTCTTGATTGATTGAAGGCCAAATTTCACAGTAAATTCATACATGGTTAAAAGTAATAGATGGAAGGAGACGGCAAAGATCTGTGTGTGTGTGTGTGTGCACATATCATAATGGCTGAATATATGGATATGTGAGCATGACTGTGACATGTGGATGCACGCTTGTTTCTGATTTTGGCATGTTGTGTATGTATGTGCACCTGCATGCTTCCTCCTCACTGCGTGTGCGTGCATGTGTGTGTGTGTGTGTGTGTGTGTGTGAAAGGGAAGAGAATTATGAATGGCTTTGGATTTTTTCTTTCTCTTTCCCTTGCCGGTTTATCACGGTGGCTTGCCATGGCAGCCTCAGAAATGGCCTGTCAGGGCTCTTGGAAATGTCGATGTGCAGATAATGACATGTTGAAAGCCCTGAACCACCAGCTTGTCACCTGCTGGTAATTGGTTCTTCTACCAGTTTATTGTCTCCAGCTGCACTGCTCATCACTGATATTCCTATTTTAGAAACAGAGGCAGAGCAAGAGAGAGGGAGGGGGGGGAGGGAGAGAGAGAGAGAGAGAGGATGAACGGTTGTGTACGCACATTTCTATGCATGTGTGCACGTGCACATGCATGCAGTTTGGAGAGGCTGCAGGTGCACATTCGTCGATGTGAATATGTGTATTTGCACTCGCCAGTGTTTGTGTAGCACACCCCTCGGGGAGGCTTCAGTGTACAGTGAAATAAGACCCGGAAAAAAACATCAGTTGAATACATTCAGATAGTTGAAGAAAATCCTATCTCGCCAGTGATGTTGCTAATTTTGCCGAGCAAGATAACCCAAGCAAACCTCAAGCTGTTTCAATATTTGAAACTTAACTCATTTTGGCATTGAGAAGATTGCACTGAATCCAGGCTTAGCATCAGCACCGCTGATGTTTAATCTGCTGTGTAGGCAGAGCCTCTATGTCTGGGTTTTTTCTTGGGGAGAAGGCAGAGCCACATGTTACACAGCAGACACTGAGCCTCGGTGCTGGACATTGCCCTCTGGCTGCTGTTGCACGGAACATAACTTGTCTTTTTGTTCCAAAGCAAGCAAAGCGTTCCCTCGCTACCTGATGGCAGCTGATGCCTCTCGTGTGTCTTCGTCATTTAAAAGCCTGTGTTTGCATTTCTCTTATTTGGCTGTGTCAGCTATTGTATAGGATAGCTGTCCATCACACATATACTTATATTGCATATTATATTTAGCATAACACAAAAATACACACTAAATCTTAAGTATATGCTGGATAGAAAGTAACACTTCTGCAAAAAGTAGAGTTTGCTCAAATCCCAAGGTATAAATCTATTAACACTTGACACTTGGTAACTGTTGAATGTCTGAGCGCTACAAAAATAGCAGACAGAGAGCTGCTACCGGTCTGAAAACAGTCTGCTGTGGGTTCAGAAAACACTGTTGCCAAAGGTATGACTGACTGTGTTTGTTTAAGTAATAATCCACAACATTTTCACATAAATAAATGTCTGGTTTGAAACTCTCTATCACTGGTTGATATAACATGATAGTGATTCAACCTATAGACAGTTCATGAAAGCTTTTACATTTGTTATTCTAAACACTTTGTGATGTCCTTGATTTTTGTGGCAGCAGCAACAGCATTTTTTTTGGAATAAACAGAAGAAGAACTGGATAGTTAGCATGAGCAGCGATAGCCACCATGGCTGAACAGACAAAAAAGAAAAAGACCTACAGAAAGGAAAAAGGCGGCACAGTACTAAACGCACTGTTTGATTGACAGGTGATCTCTCAGTGCAGAAACACCACAGCAATGAGCGCTGAGCACCCAAGATGTCACCAAAATCCAAAAGACGAGAATCTCACGGATAATTAAGTCTACAATGGTAATGGGTTTATATTTCTCATCTTGTTCAAGGTTTACCTTTGAGTATTTTTTAAATTTGCAATATTCTTTCATTTCAACCAAGTCAAGTACTTGTATGAGAGCTCATTTGTACCTTTGTCCAAGGCCCAGCTCAGCAGAGATCTATTCAGATCGGCAACAAGTAGTCGATATTAAATGTCATTATTGAGCGATATGCATACCATCTTGTCTATGTCCTCTTTTCACTGAGAAGTGCTTAAGTTTCTCTCATTCGGCCTGACCTTGCAGTCAGCATGTGTCTCCATTCAAAGGGCACAGCGGCTTATGGCAGTTCAGTGATTTTGTCAAAGGATGGTCTGGGTGATGATTTATCAGGCAGCCCCTATTAATTTTTCAAACACAAATGATAGTCATGAATCATGCTAGACTCTGACCGCCCCCTTCCTGACCAATGTTGACCTTTGCATACATTTTGAATGGCTAATTTGCTCATGCCTCAAAGTTGCCGGCACGTTTCACCTCAGTTAACATGGTAACTTTGATGAGCTTTGACTGTTTTTGAGCGTCATGTAGAAGCTAACTGCTTCAATCAAGTGCTGCGGGATATTGTGCAGCCCAGGCATGGTGGGTAAGAGTGTACGGTGTGTCATAACAAACTACTGTGACGGTGAACCAGCCATTATGTCTAGCCCTCTTTCATGGCTGTAATTTTGTCTGTATGACGCTGATGATTGGATCTCTAAGCTGTCCTTGACCTTTGGGAGCAATACCATGTCATCCGTCTTTAACAAGCATCATAATACCTGTGGTTTGCAAGGAAAAGGGAAAAAAAAATCTTCAGGACTTTACGGGGGTCAAGAGCTTCTCAAAACGGCCGTTTGTGCAAGACTAACTCATGATAGAACGTGTAAAGGTTATGACAGGAGGCGCCGGCTGTATTTCATACCATTTCATCTGTCCTGTAAGGATATCAGAGGTTTAATGGCCGCTGCTGGCAGCCACTGACTTTTAACCGGCTTCCATTATTAGAACTGTTTCAGCCCCTGATTTATCTCTTCATTTTGACCATCGGATTTTTTTTTTTTTCTTGCTTCACCAATTTCCCTCTCCTGCAGGGGATCGCGAGTGGTGAATCTTCAGTCGTGATCTTGTCAGGTGTTGTGAAAATCCACTTGGCCTTACAATTCATCAGCATCCACATTCTGCGCACACATTCCTTCATCTATCTCTCCGGTACCATAAAAATCAATTGATTTGGCCCTCGAAGTGCTAGGCTGCTCTTTATCACGGTTTCTTATGAATTCCACTGAACGACCTCCTGGTATCTGGAAGATGCTACACTCTTCCTACAGTACGTCCTGCTGAAGGTGTTGATGTCATCACGATACATTTGTCATGTTAAAAGCCATCAGAGTGGCGGCCGCAGCTCACAATTTGTTTATTTGCTCTTTAATTCCAAGAAGGCGGCTGGTGTCTCTCTGCATTTTTACCATTGGAGGACTTTTGTGTTTCTTTGCCAAAAAGTGTGAGTCTCCACTAAGAAGCACATAAGAAAAGTACAGGTGTGAGAAGGATGAAAACTGCAGTCACACTGCTATGAATACATGGATGAATCTTCACACATTTTCTTGTCAATATATTTAGGAGAAAAATAGCTGTAGTGTATATGTGGATAGTGTATGCTTTGAATAGGCCTGTTTCCATGGTTGATAGAAATAAAAATCGTCACTTTCTTCTAGTCAGGTAGAATGTAAGGCCTACCGCAAAATAGAAGAGAAATTGGATTCAATTTATTAATAATAAATTGGATTTCCATGGACAGAATGTACAGAGGCTCCATGAACACAGTATGGCGTTTACAGGTATGAAAGTGCGAGCAAATGACAGTATGAGACCTGATAAAATCTACAATTTAGTTGATGTAAAATGAAATGAGTGATGCTATATGAGTCATGTACTGTATGTGAGTGATGATAAAAGAAAAGTATATTAGGTTTAGACAAATTGAGATTTTCAGTATTTTGCATTACGCCAAAAGGAATAATTTAATACATCTACATTTTGAATAATTATGCTATTCTTGGGACACTTTTACTATTTATTTGATTAAATTGACACATAGTAACAATGGCAACAAACAATATCAGGAGAAATTAATAAAAAGGATTAACATATGCCTTCAGCTTCCTTAATTTACAGTAATTTCTGTTGAAAGGCAAGTTTACAACACCCGTCATTAAAGTCCAAACAAATTCTGTACTATATTATATGAATAAAACTGTCACCTTACCATTAGGGGACGGTGACACAGTGATCCAAGTGTTTTCTAAAGGCTCGCTGTCTTGGCCTATAGCCTCAGAAAATGTGTGTTCCAAGCTGAAGACAATTACCAAAATACTGACTCATTAGTTTTGTTCACATCCTTTTCAACATAGTATAATCAATCTCCCCTGCAACCACATCCTGTCTGGGATGTTTTCAATTACTCACTGGGTCCCATTCTCTGCTTCACCATCTCAGCGAAACCTCATCCCCCTTTTCCCCCTTTTAACCGTTCACAGATAGCATACAGTGGACGCCTGCTTTTCTCTCGTTGCCTCTTCCCTCGACCGTTTGTACATCTGTCAATGAATACGTTTCACCAAACTGTCCCACTCTAACAACTTTCTCTCCTTTGGTGAGTCATGTTCATGATACTATAGAGTAGGCTAATGTCATGTGAAGGGTATTAGCACGTAAATATGTTTTGCCTGGTCAGTCATACTGCATATTACATTACAGACATATTTGAAGATCATTGCTTTGCCAGGAAAAAGGACGCCATGTTTGTGTATTTCCTGTTGACAATATTTTCCATTTCCTTAACCTTGGTTATTTTTACCCCCCTTTAGTCACGCTATTTCACAGGATTGGCAGTGTATTATCTGGCCAGCAGCAAAGTCCCTTGTATATTTGACTAAATGTATGTATTTGTGATTGTGCAGCTGCGGGGTGCAGTGATATCTGCCACTCTCAGCAGCGCTTGGGGGCTTTTGTGTGGCGCTTCAGAAAGGTGTTGTGTCCCCGAGACTCCACACCTCACCAAGCAAGACGGATTCCCAGCCAGCCTGCCTCCTGATAAGCCTCTGTGAAATCCCAGAGAGAGGGATTCGATTAAAATAATCAACAGGGAGGTGAGAATATCTCCATATTTCTGGTGTGGCTCCTTAGCTACCTAGACATTGTGATAGAGCGAGGCCATTCGGCGGCGGAGATGCTTCTCGTCGAGCGACAAGAGGTTGTGAGAGAAATTACACTTGGTCTTACAATAGCTTTTGTCTGCGCAGCACTGCTAAAACAGCCTTTTCAGTTATCCCTGTTGCCCTTTCTACCTTCCATTTGTGTGTGTGTGTGCAGGAGTGTGTGTGATGCACAGTTGCTGATCACTTGTTGGACAAGTCGCAGAGAAAGCAGAGCGCACTGCCAAAACGTCTCATTATCACATTCAGTGTCAACTTTGACAGCTTCAATCCCCAAGATTTATCCCCTCCTAAAACTGCCACTTCAAAGCGGGGAGCGATCCAGACTTGAGCTGCACGGTGAGCACACATTTAATATATTCTGTATATAATAAGGCCCACAACTGCTATGGGCCAATATCAGACAAGACTCCAAGGTAAATATTTTCTCCGCTACCAGTATAATTTTGATTTTTTTTTTTTTGGTGTGCATCAAGAGCAGATGAAGACATTTGTAAAGTTCATGACTTAAAGTGAAAAGTGTAAAACAAGTCAATAATGTTAATCAGTATATGAAGGCCCCTAAAAAAGTAAAATCACACTTGTAACTTTTAAATGAAGGTAACACTTCATCACACCAGCAATGCAGAAGTGACACATGAAGGTGCTACCTAAATGCCAGCTGCTGCCATCGTTCCCTAAATATAATCCTATCCAGGTGTAAATTAATGTGAAATATCTCACTGATATAAAATACACAACTGATTGACAAACCTAACAATGTATCGTAAAAGAAAGGGATTTGACAGTAAGAAGTGCTGCTGATTGAAGGCAAAGGAAAACAGGGAAGGGATTGATTTTGGTGTGCACCTGGGTAATGTCTATTTGTGTGTGTGTGTGTGTGTGTGTGTTCGTTTGTGTGTGTGTGTGTTTATTGATGTGTGTGTATGTATGCACCACTGACCTAATGATTCTGACTCTGATTTTGGCTCCCATCTTGTCACGATTTCAGCTTCTATTTGTTTATTTATTTATGTTTATCACTCAAAGCGACATCGATGAAAAGATCCAAACACAGGGCAAATGTCGGCCATATTGGGAGAAAAGAAAAAGAAAAACAGTAATACCCCAACAGCAAGTTTGACGTAAGTGTAAAGATGACGGGGAGAAAGAAACATGGCACTCTCCACAGTCTGATCACTAAGAAAGTCCATATGCTGCATCAATTTCAAATAGGTTTAACCAAACCAAACCCTGCACAGTTTGACTTGATCTTTTTCTTGTCCGAATGTCATCCAACATGTGACATGGCACAGTAAACCTATGTGCCACTGCAGTGCATGTAGGACAATAGAGTACAAACTATCACCTAGTCCTTACTGAACATCTTTTTTTGTTTTTTACTTTTTTGGGCGTGGGAAAAACTTCTCATAACTTTGTTTTATAACCTAGCAAGATTCAACAAGCTTTATTTAATTTAATGATTCAATTTTTTCAAGATGTGATCTAACTTCTATAAAACATGAAAAACAACTACAGCCCTTTCTAGTTAATACATAAATCCTAATTTCTCATGCTTTCTCCCATGTGCATGTGGTCTTAATACGCCCCTGTGAAAAAGTTAAACGTTGTGCAGCATACATTTTGCCTGCTAGGAGTTCAGCTGTATGGCTCAAGTAAGTCCCAAAATGTGCTGAGAACACTATTATTCCCTGTTGAGCTTGACAGACATGAGAAGAGCGATGAAAAGTGATGGGAAATGAGCAGCTGGTTCCCCTGGGTAATAAGAGGACCGCAGTATCCTACGAGCTGAGCCCATTCTAATTTTGTCTCTTTACTCAGATAGAGAAACAATGTGCAAGCAGGAACTAAAACCAGGCTCCGATGACGTAAGACAGAAGAAAATTGACTGGAAGGATGGATAGAACAAAATAGAATGACACGCGCACCCCAATCAGTGACGGGATGCGTCACCCCTCCAAGTTTCATCAGAATCAGACCGTTGGTGTGGCAGTTAGGGCCTTTCAAAGTCTGAAATGTTTACCTGTAATTATAGTGTCCCAATCAGTGTAATGTTTTTAAATACCAGGACACAGTGCCAGAATGAGTCATCCCTCCTAGTTTCGTCAAATTGTGCCCATAGTGTCTGAGATATCACATTTGAGTTTTTACCTTTAATTATAGATATATAGATTTAGATGGATGTGTGAAATGTAGCAAGTTTTGTGTCAATCGGACTTGCAGTGTAAGAGTTATGGCCTTTCTGAGTTGGAAATTTGCATCTTTAATTAAGCTGATTGTATTTCTGTATAAAGCACCAGAACACAGTGCCAAACTGCATCATCCCTCCACGTTTTGACAAAATTGGACCAGCAGTGTTGCAGTTACGACCTTTCAAAGTTTTCAAAGATGGACATAATACAGTGAGGGATGATTCAAAAGTCAATGGAATATGAGTCAGGGAGAGAAAGGCAGTTTTATTTGATGGGAAGAGTGTGGAGGGGCAGGATTGTTCAAAAATCTGATGCTTTCATTGGTTAGAAATGTATATTTATGCCTCCTAGTGCAGTAGGGCTGGGCGATATGGACCAAAAAACATATCTCGGTATTTTTAGGCTGAATGGCGATACACAATATATATCTCGGTATTTTCTACGAAGTGGGCTAAATGTTCAGTTGTAAGTAGGGCTGGGCGATATGGACAAAATCAAATATCACAATATTTTTGACCAAATACCTCAATATCGATATTGCGACAATATTGTAGGGATGACTATTGGTGCTTTCACAAAATATTTACACAATGAGATTTGATAAATAATCATCAGTAATGTGGATATAATGACTAAGTGGGTAAAGGCAAATGATAGAACAGCTAGAACAGTCTGGTAAGTTCAGAAAATGACATCACTTTACTGTAATGCAGCTTTTAAAACCAGGAAAAGACAACACTTATGCCATATCACGATATCCGAAATCTAAGACGATATCTAGTCTCATATCACGATATCGATATGATATGGTCACCATGAAAGATGCTGTGTTTTCCAGGAGGTAAAAGTAACGGGAGTTCATTTCATGGGGACTTTAACTGTAGCATCACCATCAGGCCAATCGGTGTAATATTTTAAACGCTGGAACACGGTGCAAACACGCATCATCCCTCCAAGTTTGGTCAAAATCAAACCAGCGGCGTCTGAGTTATCACCTGAGATACCGCATTTGATGGACGGACGGATCCATAGCCCAATTAGGGAGAGGTGGGTATTCGCTGGGGGAAAGGATGGAAAGAGACAGGGAGGGAGGAAGGAGAAAGAGAGAGAGACAGAGAGGGAGAGGGATGGGTGACAGAGATGTTTTCGCTGTGCGGTGCAGCTGTGACGAGACTCCAGTTCCGCTCGGCTCTCAAGGTAAGTTCCAGTGATCGCCCCGGACACAAGCAGGTCAGCCTTCCCCCTCAAGCACTGCGCTTTTGTTCGCCACAACACACACGCGCATTGTTGATAGCCTCTCCTCTCCTGCTAAAATGGTTCATAGAAAGGGGGCTGCACACACACACACACACACACACAAAAACACACGCAAAACACACTCGCCGAAGTAAATGTATCAGCTGCCCTGCTTTTCTTTTCTAACTGCTGTAATCTATACAGGACAATATTTCAGACAGCACAGAATATGACTGCCATAAATAAAACAGTATTAATCATCCCAATTCCCATTTGGGGGCCTTCTCACATTTATCAGGCTTTTAATATTAACATAGATTAAGGGCACGTCTCACACCTTAAGTCACTGTATCTCATCTTGCTCCAAATAAGAGCTCGGTGGTTAAAGGAGAGCTGCAACAGGGTTGTGCAAACATAACACTGATTCACTGCAAAAAAAAATGAATTAAATGTGACGAAGGATAAGGCTAGAAGAAGCGATGTTTTCCATTGTGCATAAAGGGTTTCGTTCAAAAAAATTAGATAGCTACCATTTTTCATAAAAGCGACACCTACGTTTATAAAAAGGATTGATAGCTAAGGATTAAAACCAATTCTGGTACTTTTTAAAGGACAGAGGGTGACTTAAATAATTGGTTGAAAAAATGATAACACTTTTACAGCCTTGGTCCTTGTATTTTACAGATACTGGATGATGAACTTCAGGTAATGACTTTTGAATTCTTTGAATATTGTGATAATATGCGAGACAAAGTCATGCTGTTGTAGACTTCCAGCTAATAAAATACAGTATATTCTTCTTTCAGAAGAATATATTTATTAATTCCTTCGACATGCTTACTCAAAACTCAGTCTAAATTATCTCTCCCTGACATTACGCCGTAAAACAGTGATAACTTTATGAGCTCCTCGCTTGTATGAAATAAAAATTGCAGTTCTTCACTGTCCAATCTTTACAATTTACTAATGTACACACATTGGAGACAGGCCATGTTGAGGAAAGCCAAGAGTTTGGAATGATCTGCCACTTTCTGATTAAAGCGCCCCTCTTTCTCCCCCTTCTATTTCTCCATCCAATACATCTTTTTCTTTTTTCTTCCCTTCTATTACATTCTTTCGATTTTAACAGGTTGTCCAATCACACACCTATTCCAGTCACTGCTCCAGGCAGGTACCTCTTAAAATGAAGGATGGTGTACATTCACACCAGTGATTAACACTGTGTTCTGATATAGCGAAAGTGGTTTCATTTTGCATGAAGGCTGGATGATAATGAGCAGGTGTGAGTACATGTTTATGCATGAATGTATGAGGCTCACCCACGGGTGTCTGCGTGGGCCTCTGTGCATTAGACAGCGCTCTTTGCACTAAGCTGGGAAACTCGAGCTTCAAGATCCAGTGCGATGATTTCAACTCGGTCAGGAAAAGTTTGATGTTGATTTCTAACATAGTGAGCATCATTTGTTTTCAGTTTTAGATGTTTAGGTGGTACAGAGCTTGTAGAATTGAGTAAGAGCCAATAATTCTGTCTTTGGGGAACAAATATCCAGTGTTGGAACTCATATTTCCACAATGCTGACAGTTATAATATTTTGGGTAACTTTACATTAACAGGTCCTTTGTTAAGTTATACCATGAAATTGAGAAATACAGTTCTCATTGCACTGGACCTTTAAGGTGGGGAAACGATGAAAAAGTAGGAGATACATACACACACATAAATACTGTATACATACACACAGACACACACGTTTGTTAGATATTCATTACAGTGTGCACATTGTCTATGCACACAGTAATTCAGTTTTGACTTTTGACCCATTGCAACTGGTTTCAAGTACAAAAATGCTACAATAGCATTGTAAAAAGTTGTTTACCAAAGGACAGAGTACATTGTTTACCAGTGCCAAGCCTCGCTGTGGTAAACAAGTTTAAATTTTAAAATTCATACAAAGTACTGTGCATTTTCAGCTCATACACCATGGCAAAACTTCACATGAATAATTAAACTTGCGTTGCTTCTCAGGTGGATTAAACAGAAGTAGCAGCGTTTACAAAAATATGATTATTCATTAGCTAATGATTATTATGACAAGAAAGACTATTCATTTTCCCAAACCAACAATGCATTCTCCCTTGTCTATCTCTCGCTGTTAACACCTGCTTTATTCGCTGAGAAACATCAAAAAGCGAAATCGCACACGTTCAACAGCCATGCGTTTCTACTCTCAACACGACGGGGCAGCTTTTAACCGCAGAAGAACAAAAAAAAAAAAAAACACAGATAAAAGCTAATTTTCCCTCAAGTTTTAATTATTTCCCCCTCCTCTCCCTGTTTTCTGCAGGGTTGTTTATTCCAGATACACACACCCACACAAATGCAAACATGTACATACAAAAACCCCATTGTTTTCAGATTTAAATGAGATGAAAAGATTATTACCTTGAATTATGGGAATGGGCTTGTTTTTCTAATCTATGCTTCTGGTGAGGATGTTTTGACTGAGGTGAAGGTGTGGTAAAGCAGAGTAACTTTACACTCTAGCAACCCCTAAACATTAAAAAGCTACAGTATGTCCCAGAGCTGAGACTTTTACCTCTCCAAGACGATAGATGAAAAATAAATAAATAAATAAATAAAATCCTTGAATTGTAACTCAACTTATAAATTTGTAAAGATAATATAATATCAGTTATTTAGGATAATCATTAGGGATGATATATCGAAATTCAATATATCGCAATACAATAGCTTGACCATCAGTTCATGAGCTCTCCATCGAAATTATATTATTTGCACTTTGTAATGACATTTTTAAATTGCTGTTTACATTCTAGCGAGCCAGCGCCGTTGCTAGAAAGATTTGTGGCTCAGAAGATAATTCTGCACAGTCAAACTTGTCATTGAATTTTTATTTCTGGTATCGAATCGTGAACCCCGATTATATCATTCCATATTAATGTAACATGCAGTTTTAAATCTCTAAATTCTGCATATAAATCATCTGTGAAAAAAAAAGAACCTATTCATGCACATTCAGACACATAATCCAATGAGGATAGCGAGAGCAATGTGCATATTTCATGTGAATCGATGCAGTGACCGCCTCCTACGCTGCGCAGCACTATTGTTAAAGGCATCTGTGTGAGCTTTTTGTCACACCTCTCCTCCCTCCAGGCCCCACACTTCCTTCACGGTGCCCTTTGCACAACATGGGCTCTGCGCCGCCGTCTGGCTAATGGGGAATTCTCCTAAAGGTCACATTAGGATGGCAAGCCAAACACCGAGCGAGAGGATAATCCCTCTCCAGACATTCAAACTAAGACCCTCTCTGTCTCTTTCTCTCTTGATATATAAATCCATGTCATACTTAAATCCTTGTTGTCGCATGATGCTGCCCATACACACCTATATACACACACACTAGATTCATTCCCTAAACTCCACCCCTAATTTTAACCCTCACCATTAGGGCTGGGCAATATATCGATATTATATCGATATTGTGATATGAGACTAGATATCGTCTTAGATTTTGGATATCGTAATATCGTGATATGGCATAAGTGTTGTAAAGTGTACAGTAAAGTGATGTCATTTTCTGAACTTACCAGGCTGTTCTAGCTTTTCTATTATTTGCCTTTACCCACTTAGTCATTATATCCACATTACTGATGATTATTTATCAAAAATCTCATTGTGTAAATATTTTGTGAAAGCACCAATAGTCAACATCAATAGCCCACTTCGTAGAAAATACAGAGATATATATTGTGTATCGCCATTCAGCCTAATAATACCGAGATATGATTTTTGGTCCATATCGCCCAGCCCTACTCACCATAACCTAATCCTAATCTCAACCCTAAACCTAAACCCTAAACTAGTCCCTTGTAGAAATAACAACCAGCAAAATGTCACCACTTTGGAGGATTTTTGCTCATCTTTCTATCCTTGTGAGCACATCTGGTCCTCAAAAGTGCAGAAATACAAGAACACACACAATCACACACACACACACACACACACATAGCCAAAAGTGATACTGATATAACCTTCTCACTATACCTAAACTTGAACTAACTGCAGTTACTGTAGGGATTTTTCCCGGGAAATGTAAGATACGCATTGTACTAAGTGAGACTCACAACACAAAGACCTCTCTGTTGGCGAAAAATAGAGCACCCACGAGACCGGGGTCCTTGATGCATAGAGGCGCGCTGATCGGTTCCAGGTCCCAAAGGCTTGCTTTTAAGTCCTCACTCCCACAGTAGTTATGGCTCCACGCCTGAAGTTACTCTGGAAAGTCAGAAGAGACCTATTAGCTTATGATAATGGCTGCCACTATACAGTATGTCACTTCGTATCCACTTTCCCCATACTGGGTGCTAATGAGACGACTTGGGAGAGAAGCACCTCTTGATCCGCAGGTGAGAAATCAGACAGTTGCCTTCACAGATGTTTGGTAATTCAGCTTACATAGGTGGATCAGACTTTTAGCACTTTTAAAAGCATTGTTTTAACAGCTACATGCTTGCTAAAATTAGTTGAGTTAGTTTCACATCACACCTGAAGTTGCAGGCACCTGTCACATGTGTGAAGTATGATTTATTTTGGGCATAGAGCTGCCTGTGATGAGGTGATATATCCTCTAACAGCAAAACCAAAGATTGAACCTAAGCTGTCATTTCTCAGTGTCATTCAGTTGCATTGTTTCAATTTTGTCGAGAAGCCGCCGACAGTAAAAAAAGAAGCATCCTCCGGCGTAGCGAGTTCACAGACGTGGCCCTCATAATTGTTGGCAAGTGTGGCAGAGTGATTTCTGTTGCCACTAAACCCTCCTGTGAGATTCACAGCTTGGGCCTTGGGACCACCGCCAAACTAGTTTGAGGTCACCTTGCTGAACAAGCTGGCGGGAAGCAGAAAGCTCCTATACAGCTGCTCATCCAACATGGTTCTGTCACAGACGTTCAGCTTGGAAGGCGGGGGGTTGCTGGCAATCATCCGGCGCACGGCGCTACCGGTCGTCGGCTGGATCAAGCGCACTCCCACGCCCAGCGTAACCGGTTTCTGCTTTTCCCCTTCCCAGGCTGCAGCTGTGGCCCACACATTTGGCCCCTTCTCTGACCCTTACAAACCATTTCCCCTCGCTGTTATGTCAGACCCGTGCCCCACCTACACGAGGTCCCACTGACCTCAAACCTGCGTCCTCTTCAGTCCCGGCCCTGGAAGCCCAACACCGCTGCAGGGTTTGCAAGTTTAATTAACCCCAAACCTGGATCAGGCCGGTACGACAGCATCCTGGCATCTGGGCCGCCTGCAAGTGGCGAAGTAATAAAAGCAGCGTTCATCGCCACACACCTGTCTGTCTTTACTTAAGATCAGCGGCAGAGAGAGAAGGCAAGCTGTCTCTCTATCAGGACAGCAAGTCTTTCTTCTGGAGGTTTGTTTTTTTCCCAGCAACATCAATTTTGGGTCCATGAATTGTTTTCAAGAACTGATACGACGCAAAAGATGATTTCATTTGGCTTCATGTTTCAGTTGATGAGCAGGTAGTCGGAGCCTGCAAGCGGCAGGAGGGATGGACATGTTGCACAAAACATTAATCTTTTACTCGTTTTAAACTTTCAAACTTTTAAACTAGCCAAGCATTTCATTTTAGTGAATACATTTCAAAACATCATCAAATACTCCAGACTCTCTTGGGCAATCCAGCTGCACTCAGAAAGTTCAGCAGTTAAATGAACAGATTGGAGTATGCCCTTTTTCTCTTACTAGCAACTATCAAATGGGCAGTAATTTGCATGCATGAGGGTTAAAAGGAAAACAAATTGAAGGAAAATACGTCTCGGATCTCTTTTCACTGATATGGGTCAGCTATATTTGAGACATCAATAAGATTTTCTTATTTCAGGACATGTGCAAGGGCAAGCCTATGGGGGAGGAAGTTGCTGGTATTGCATACCCAGACTTTCCTTGTATTGCCCAATTGCAGCCCGATACTGTATTCCACTCACAGCTGAGGACGGGAGTGAAGCTAATCACCGGCAGACATACCCTATTCAAAGCTGATGTTGGAGGGAAAATCTAATTAACATAATAACGAGTGAATTAGAGCGAGAGGAGAAAAAGGATTGTTTTCACCTGCTGGTTGAATAAGAGGGCCGATTGGTGTCGAGACGACTGAGAGAAAGAAAATCAGCCTTGTAGCTAATAGTGGAAGGTCAAGGGTCACGCAGGTCTACATCAAACAAGGCACTGAGAAGTATAGCATTGCTTTTGATTGCCAATCTGAACACAATACAACTATTTATCTCACAGATGAATGATGACTAATGGATATCAACAACTGTAACCCTAACTTTAACCCTGAAACAAAAAAGACATTTCAATTATATCCTAATACATAAACGTCAGTCACCCGTTACACAACTGAACTGACTGAAGATCTACCGCATGTGGTCGGACTTGGCTATTTCAACCTTACTCCTCTGACTCCTCATCCCAAAACTTTGAGGACTTCCACTGGAGTTGAAGATTACCTGTGTGAAATATTTTAGCTTTAGACTCACATGACAGGTGGAAGCTCATTTGTGAGAGCTTGCGAAAAGTGAAATAGGGAGGAAAAAGCGAAATTCAACAGCCATGTCAGCACTGCACAGCGAAATACCTGGGCAGTGCAGCACCTTGGAGTTCTTGTCACCGCTGTCACGCATCACTGTCTCATGAAATTGGAAACAGAGAGAAATACAAATCTTGACATTGCCGGATATCTGTATGACATTGGGCGCGTTAAACTAACCGTCTTAGTCTGCATATGCGAGTACTTACCGGCGTGCAAACAAACGCAACGCCTTGTTGTGTGTGTGTGTGTGTGTGTGTGTGTGTGTGTGTGTGTGTGTGTCCCATTACACGCACTACAGCTAAGACAAAGACAAAGTTACACACTACCAGTCAAACGTTTGGACACACCTGATTGAATGCAGTGTTTTTCATTCTCTTAAAGCCATTTTGATCTAAAGCCTTATGCTTAAATGCTTGAAATTTGTTTCTTAGACAAATATAAATAGTGAAGTTGATGCCTATGTATGAATTTCTTTCCAAAGCCTTTGCCTTTCCATCAAGGCAAGGGGCGGCTACTTTAAAGAATCTAAAATATAAGACAGATTTGATTTGTTTAACACTTTTTTGGTCACTGCATAATTCCATTTGTGTTATTTCATCGTTTTGGTGTCTTTACGATTATTCTAAAATGTGGAAAATAGTTAAAATAAAGAAACTTTGTGGTGGTAGTGTAAATGCAAGTTTTTATCTTTCTTACAATAACTTCTTCTTATCTAATAATCCAAATCTGCATCTAGTGCTTCTCTTCTGGGTGTCAAGAGCAGGCGAGGCCTATGCATTAATTATAGTCCCTTTGCCAGGTCACTGCCGGGGCCAGAGGACATTGGGAATTATTCATTGTGTCAGCGGAGCCATCGGGCCCCTGCGGATAAGGAGACCTGTTGATGAGGGCACAGGGCACACAACCCTCCTCCCAAACACACACATGTACGCACACACACACACACTTTAACTTTGGCAGCCTTTGGCTCCCTCCTTCCTTCATCTTCCCTCTTTTTGCCCTCCTTCCCCTCCATCTCCCTCTCCTACTTCTTTCACTCCTGGATGTCAAGGGGTGTGAGGGAGAGGGAGCATCCATTCCTCCCCCCCTCCTCATCTCCTCTCTCAGTGGGACGCCCTCTTAAGACACAGCGGCATCTCATCATTATTATTCTCTCCCTTCTCCTCCCCAAGGCCCCTTTAGCGGGCCATGTCTCTCCTACCTCTCCTCAACTAAAGTAACCTTATTCCCCCTACTCCGATGGCAAGTGGGCAGCCTCCTCCATGACAGGTAGGGAAAGAAACAAAGAGAGAAGAAGAGATAGAGAAATAGAACATGGACAAAAGAAGGAGGAGAGGAGCTTAAACACGTCTGAATCCTTCTTAGCGGTGCCGTGCCGCCGGGCCGCCATGCAGGTGTCCGTCTTAATGAGCTCCATAAGCGCGTGAGCTCCGAGGTTAATTTGCCCCTGACCGTGCCCCATCACACCTCTCCGGAGCGCTCGCCTGCCCGGCTCTGGGCTGCCGGATATGATAAGATGTACATTTGGAGGAAAACAGGCAGGGAATCGCAAGTGCTGCTGCCATTTTGGGTCACAACTGACAGACAAAGAGAGAAACTCCTAATGGGATCTGCCGGGGTGGCGGTTGTCCCGGTTGGATCCAAGTTGTGGTTACAGTAAGCTCTTATCTAATCAGACAGTACGCATGTGTGCCTGGCTGAACAAAGGATCTGAAACGGACACAGGAAGGCCGGCAGCTCGGCGCAATCAGTGAATTCCGCTAATGACAAGAGTGCCAGGTGTATCGCCAGGTGTGGTTGATTAGAAGCAAGGAAATGCACAGTGAAGGTGAACACTGCCGCTCCGTTCCAACAGAGAGTTTGAATAGAGAAGAAAATCGGTGCAGAGGATAACATGCTGAATGATCTACAAACTGGCAGGGATTTACATTAATAAAAGAAAAAAAATGTTGTAAACTGTTCTCTATTATCCCTTGATTAGATACAGCATTTTCACATTCCACATGTTGATATTAAATGTTAATAAAAATACAGCTAACTTCACTAAGGGCATTTTCACATTGTAATAGTCCTTTTAAAGTCCTAACCAGAGACTAAAAGTGGACCTATTGGACAGATATTTTGGTGGGAGTAGAAAAAAATTAAACTAGAATGGCACTCAGAGGGCGTTTTCACATTAGAATGCTACACCTTGCTATTGAACAACCCTGTAGTATTCCCAGGGACTTTTAATTTAACGATGTAATCCTCTGCGATACGTCGGACGTACTTCCGCTCTGGACTCAGGTTTTCCTCTAGCTAGTGAGATTTCAAGGCTTAAAAATGTTATTAACGAAGGGTCAAATGACCTGAGTAAAGTACCGACAAGACAGAATAACTCCACTGTCAACAGTGTGTAAATGCATTAGGTGTAGAGTGTATATACGTTTGTTTACATAAAATAATGACAGAGGTGGCGGGTGTGCTGTTTTGCACTTCAGAAAACATAGTGCCTCCCTACCAACCATGGAGAAAAAAAAAGTTAAGAATATCATTAATAACAGTCACTACTGGCTAGGCAATTACAATACCTAGTACCAAGCTAGGGTCGGTAAACTCTTTCCTCTTTGCTGTAATTTGCCTAAAAACAACCCAAACAACCCACCATGAACCAACAAGAAATTGCGCAAACATAATTTCCTCTCTTTGCGTCAGAATTAATCAAAATTGTTTTCACAGCAGAAATGATCCGCACCACGGTCAGAATGGAAGAGGACCAAGACCACATGGTGTGTTCACACCTGTCAAAATGATCCCAACTTAGCAAAAAGTTTGTAAAGTCTGCACCAAGTCTGACATAAACTTTTTTTTTGACATAAAATTATTACTGTTGAAAGGATTGCTGGTTAACTTGGTAACATTTGGTTAGCATAAATATTCACCACAGTGAAACTACTCTCGGCTAAAGCACCCCGACAGCTCCCAGGGCAGAGGTGAGGATTCTGGGAGCGCGCTCAGTTCTCATACTGCGCTTAATATTTGATCACAGTTGATGATGGTGAAATCTCTAAAACCCGCTGATGAGGACATTCTTTGACTCCAATATCTACGCTGCATTAATACCAATGTGTAGATCGGCTAACCATTTGTACGCCTGCCTCTGGATGGAGGTCTGCAGTGGTTTAGAAGGTCAATTCCTTTTCTTTGTCATTTCCACCTATTCTGCTATGCATAATGTCCTTACTCGTCACTTCTTTAAGGCCTGTAGTCAATGCCTGTAGAACATTGTGCTTGCCGTTGTCAGTTTCTGCACAGACTATCTCGCCATGACCAGGTTAGCCAACTTTGTGTTGCAGTGTCCAGCCAGCACCAATTTGGGTGGAACCAGCGGGTGGGTCAGGATGCTGCACTGGAGTCTTTGATCCAAAATCCATATGGAAAATATGATGGGCTTTTTGAAAAATGCCAAAAATAAGGACTCTGTTGAACAGATACACACTACGTTTTGTTCCAGGGGTTAAAATGCATCCAGTAGCATCAATTTTGTTATTGATCTTACTATTAATATCGATTTTTGCTAATGAAACGCTAATCATCGGGGAAATAGCACGGAGCCATGAGCGACTTTCTTACCTCTCGCCTCGTTTGTGTTGTACATTCAAATTAAGATTTTCATATTGTTGCGTTGAGTTGAGTTATTATAGTTGTAGTACATAGATACATACATAGTTATAGTTGCCTTGTTCTGATTAGTTGTTAGTTCTATTCCTATTGTTGTGTTTTTCAGTTGTTTGAACTACACACCTAATGACAGAAATGGAAACATTACAGCCTACAAAATTACGTCAGACTTCGCCTCTCTGTTAGACAAGCTGATGAGGCTCATTATGTTAGGTTTGATTGACAGGCACATGAGTCAATCAAAAGAGACAGATTTCTCTTCCTTTCTCATCCTAATGCTGGTTGGTTGGAAAAGTCATGTGACTCAAAGGAGAGAGGTTTTGAATGTGTGTGCTGGCTTGCTATGGAGGGTGAAGAACATTGTGCTTGAGAGGCCTGGACTATCAAACCTTCTCGACCGCAAATGAAGCTGATTGGTTGCTTGTTGGACTTGTTATTTTGGCTGATGTCTCAACCTACACCAGGACAGAGGATTGTTTCTCATGGTGTATTGTCACTCATGGAGGAGCATTGTGTGTGCTGGTACTGCTGCAAGCTGACATTGGAAGTGGTGATTGGTGCCTTTTACACTCTTCTTCCAACCAGCCCTTTCTTTTCTCTCTTGTTTCTCATCACATGCTGTACGTACATACACATCCAGCACATAGGCTGTACCTTTTGATAGAGAGGGAGCGTTTGGAGTTGTTCCTCTAGATAGCCATCTTGTAGCTGTTATTGGGGTACATGTGGCGCTCTTGTAAAATTGTCATGTCATCATAGTAAAAACTGTTGCACAGCATACAGATGCAGCCATTTTAAAAGTCCCTTGTTACTGTGGACTTACAGCTGCACCTCTGCTCCAACCACAAGAAGAAATCAAATTCTGTTCTCTTTTCAGCTATAAAAAGAATCGGTTGCGGTACTAATTTAAGATAGATGCTTAATAAATATATGAAGGGGACACAATATCTGCCTCAGTAGATGTTAGATGCACCATAGCACTTGTACATGTAACTGGTGGTGATGATCATAATGATTGCTGCTAATTATGATTTTGATGCTTGTCTCCAATTTTCAGTGGCGATTTTGGCATTAAAATTTTGGTGGGGCCGCCGCCACACAATATTTCCACAAGAAAATTTGATGCAATCATACCATAGAGATATATACTGAATTATACTGACAACCAATAAACTGCGCATGATGATATTAGGACAGAAGGAGAGACACAGTTTATTTGCTGTAACCTAACCAGTACCAGTGATGACAAAATGCCAGTAGAATAATGTCATCTAAAAATCACACAACCAATGAAGATCTACCAACATATTTTGTCACAATATTGCAAATAATTTTACACATATGTTTTACTTGTGTAACAGAAAGGGGTTCAAGGATTTCAGAAAGTTTATCATATTGGCAAATTTCGGTCTGGAAACCTTGTCCACATGAAGTCAAACTGCCGCAAAAGTATATCCGCACGGTTTTTAATGGAACGCCTCGGGACTAGCACCCACAGTGTAGTCCAACGGGGCTAACCAACAATAGGACCACCCGTGTTATAGATCTCTCAACATCAAATCCAACTCAAGCCCGAAACCAATGTCAGCATGTTGACAACAAAAACGCAAAGCAAAATTCATGCAGTGATCGGCGCACTGCCAATACATAACAACCAACACTGCAATCAATACCTGAAGAATCTCATAATAAACTCACCTATGAAGTTCGCCTCTTGAAGAGGAAGGTGGCGTGGAGATCGTTCATGTGTGCAAACTTCTCTCCGTGTTAAAATCCAACAGTCCATGGATGAATTCATTTTCAATAGCTAGCATAGCCAGGACATTCAAGTTAATTCGGTTCATCAGGCTGTTAGCCGTCCCGCTAGCTAGCAACATGCGCAGGGGTTTTCCCAGACCACTGCAGGAGCAGTAGGGCCCGCTCTGCCCTGCCCTACCAAGCGGAAACAGGCACAAAGACAAATTCGTACACTACAAGGCAATTTTTTACTAGAAAATAAATTATATTCGATTAAGTAGACCAAGGTGAGTTTGTACTTAACATTTGGAAATATGAGAAATGTCACGTCATGCCAATAAATCCATTTGAATTCAATTATTGAGGGCGAGCTTATAATTTATTCTGCTCAACAGCGCCCTCTGTTGGGGCCAAGCCCCACTGGCCCTTAATGCAAAAACGTCACTGCCAATGTTTATGATCTTAATATCCACACCCACAGCATACACATTGAGCTATTATGATATATTAAATGGCTTATGGACTCTGAAAAGGACCACCGATATTTCCATCTCAACCACAAAATTTGTAAGCCTAACTTAATTACAGTTAGTTTTACCTGTAGTGTAAATAAATAAAACCTTAAACACAGGCAGGAGTAACAGCAGGAACCGAATGTACCTACATTAGCATGGACTTACCAGACAGCATATTCATTAAATAAGATCGGATAGAAGCAGGGCTTATGATGTTTAAAACAAATCATTTTATCGGCTTTATTTTCCTCCAAGAACAAATAAAACCAATTCTTCCAATAAGAACCAATCCAACAAAAACAAACAAAACATGCATTAGGGCGTTATCAAGGATTTGTTGTGTCTGTGAAAAGGATAAAGGCTTGTAGTGAATTTCCCATTAGATTAAAGCTTTCAACAGCTTCTTAATCTTTACAGCATGTCAGCCTTTACACAACATCTTTATTTTATGAATAACAATTCAAATTGGCTGCATTTATGAAGCAACAAAACTTCTAAATTGGGCTAGGGAGGGGGGAACATGACCACAGTCAATTTCACAGGTTAACTTCAATAACAAAGCCAACAGTCAGTGTGGGTCAAATTGCCATTACAGGGCTTGTTTATTAAAAGTATTACAATTCTTAAAAGAAATCCTGCAAAAGGAAGAAGTTAAAAGGTGACAGACAGTCATACTACGGCAGGGGAACCAACCAACCACCACGCATTGGTACAGGGAACATGCTATCTGTGTATGCGTCAACCAAAAATCTAATCATAAAACAAGCCCACTATATCCCAACAGAAATATACCCAAAGCTACTAAATGGGCCACAGCAAACCTTATGATACCACTGTGACTCAGTGACTGAAGATCACCACCAGCCGCAGTATTACAAAAATAGAGGAATGGATTACAACCCTATTCTGCTCCTGTCAATAAATACAGTGGTAGTGCTACGTATAAAATAAACAGAAATCAGCACAATGAATATTCTCATACTTTGTGCTGCAAGACCTACAACCTACTCCTATTCTTCCAGAACTGTTAATAAGATGTAAAGTTACTGGCAAATCCACATTTACGCATCCAGAGTTAAAGATAGTTAAAGTTAAAAATACCTCAGGGTGCATTTGCATCCCTATATTACCCTAAGAATCCATGCATTATAAACTTGTTTGGTTTACCAGGAGACCATGTGCATGGGGAGCAGGCTTGGACCAGGAATGCAGCTAGCACCTCCGTGCTCAATGAGCCTGTTTATGGGGTAAGTGGCAGTGCTGTCACCACAGAACTTGAATGGATAGAATGGTCCTTCCACCATTTACCATGGTAATTTGGCTAGTACAGCATAACATGGTGATTATGGACTTTTAAGGGTTAGTTGCTATGGTGACAACGCAAGTGTGGGCATTAAGGCCATAAAGTCTGTCACAGTTGCTTGAGAACTGTGCAGATGAGTCTGTTGCACAGTGCTTATCAAAACTCAACTGAAAGCTAATGTTAGCGTAGAGGCTAACGTAGCTTTATCAAAGACTGTACTTCTCTCTCTCTCTCTCTCTCTCTCTCTCTCTCTCTTCTAGTCAACATTAGCATGTTAGCAATCCATGTCAGCAAGGTGACAGAGAAGCTCCTTGGTTCTTGCTGCAAAACCTCTCGCCTCAGCAACTTAATAAGTCAGTTTATACAGAAGGTAGCTCAACGGTACACGGTAAAACGGTAAAAATGGCCGCCACTCTGACCATCCTTGATTGAGCTCCCGGTTTCTGCATGGGCCCCTGCTACAGCAGGTACTAACAAATCTGGCTTAAGCCTACACTGCACACTGAAATGGGCCTAGATGATTGAAATTGAACTGTATGGCCCATGCAACTGTGACTCTATAGTCTATACAGGAGCTGTTGTGGAGTCTGAATGATCAATTCCCTGTGCAGTGATTGGCAGACCTTTCTGCATCACAGTGAAAGGACAGCTCCACTCACGACATTTGTCTCATATGACTGTAGCCAGTCAGGATGTCTTATCTAACGCCTCTGGCTTACTATAGGATTTCAAAATACTACCCTGTTGAGTTATAGGCACAGGAAGCATTTTCTCACCTGGTTTTCCAAGACTTAATGAATTATAGTGTAATCATGAAAATCTTTCATGCACAGTCAGGCCCTGCCAAGAATTCCTTTGGGTGAATATGTAGTCTCTCTTGGCCAGACCTTTCTCCACAGCACTGTGCCAGCGCAGGAGAAAGGTCTGGCAGAACCCATTATCGTTGTGGGATAAGGGGAAAAAACACACTTGTTGGGGGCGGTGCTTCAGCCAAGGTGCAGTAATGGTGTCCTTTCAAAATAGTGTCAGGAGGGAGCTGTTTTGGTGGTGGAAAATATGTATGTATGTGAGAGGCAAATGGATGAATCACCGGCAAAAAACCTTGTGTATGAAAGTTTCAGATGTATGACGTCTATGTGACAAGAGTTTTAAAAATAAACACAACAAACACAATTTGTTAATTGGTCTCCCTAAATTAAAGTGTGACTATACTATACTATACTACACTATACTATACTATACTATACCATACCATACTATGACTATAGTCACTGGACCTTTTAAGACCAACAGTGTTTTTCTAGCCATATGCAGCTCATGCAGAACGTTGTTAACCCGGTATCACAGAAGCAAGACTGAAGTGGAGAGGATGGCTGTGGATAGCTTGCCAAGTGGCAACGCTTTTGTTGTAATAATAGATGGGCTAAAAAGAGCAGTGCACAGGAAGCGGAAAGGGAGGAGCATTCTGTCCAAAATTAGCGGAGGCCTTATCCCAACGGCCAACTTCCTGTAAGTCAGACTAGTAAAACAAAATGAAAATAAAAATAAATATTCTTATAATAGTCTTTTGTTACCAGCTGGCTTTGGAAGGAATGCATTATGAATATTTCAATAACATTAGGATTTAAACCATCATAAATCTCTATCTATCTATCTATCTATCTATCTATCTATCTATCTATCTATCTATCTATCTATCTATCTATCTATCTATCTATTTTCCATCATATAGTTTGTCCCCAACCAGTATGTTTGCTTAGTTTAGCCTTGGAATGACGGTCCTTTTAAAACACAGACACACACACACACACAAGCATGCGCATACACATCCACAATAAACAAACATACAAGCAGACACACAGGACACGTGCCCACACTGATAAACACGCACAGACACAAAGATGCAAATGCATCTAATCAAGCATTTGGTACACGCCCTGGGCGCTTGTTTTACTATATTTTCTCATTTTCTTTCTCTCCTTCTTCATCTTCATCTTCCAATTTTCATGTGTCACGGTCTACAGCTCTCTCATTCGCCGAAATAAGTTCTTAAATTTCCTGCCTCAATTAGCAAAGAAATCTAGCAACACATAATAAAATGTTGCCAGAGTGCTCAAGTTACCTAATGCAAGTCCAAGTCAAAGTCTCAGGTCTTTGGTGACTTGACTGATTACATTGTGTCTTATTAAGCTTTTCCAATATCAGGCTCTGGGTAAATGAAATGCCAGAAGTGTACATAATCACTTCATGCATTATACTACAATGCAATACGAAAAAAACAACAAATGCTCAGCTTTTTAAAGCTAAAAACAGTAATTGGCCTTAAAACATGAACATCTTTTGAATATGTCAGAGATCAGACAGAGAAAAAGAGGAACCTATAGATTTAGTTTTGGGTTTTATATCATTCTTTCCTATCAACTCTCCTACCTTCCCCCTCTCTGGTTCATAGGTGAAGTGCTGAGGTCCTAACTCTTCCTCATCTGGCCCTCAATCAGTGCGTCTTGAGATGCATGTAGAAACAATAACGTAAACTAGCTGGCAATAATGCAGTCATTGTGCTAAAACTGACCAATCCCGGTGTGTTTTCAGGTGTCTAAAGTTTGACGTCATCCAGCATCCTTTATTGTGATACTGCAGGTTTTGCAAATTGCAGTCCTCTTATTGTGCCAAACACAATTATAAATGCTATTACAAAAGGCATCGCAGCTGATGCCATGCTGCTGTTGTGTTTGTCCATGCATCAGTCATGCGTAACCTAAAAATAAACACTTCTTTTTATACAATGCATCAATGCCATTCTTTTACAGACGCTAAAAGTCCAAGTCGAGTCTGAAGTCAATTTGTATGCAACTTAAACTCGAGCCCCCATCCCTGAATGCGTCTTCATATGAAGAGCGGGTAACGACTCTGACCCAATTTCATGAACTATTCCTATTGTTTATGATGTCTTATCTAATTATGAATCAAATGAAGCAGAAAAATCTAGGTTATGGCAAAATAACTAAGCACTGTACATAGACTCTTAGTTATCATTATTTGGCCATTTGCAGTCATGATGAGAGTGGAGGCATACGTAGGTGTTTGCCTTGGGCGATGTGCAGTCAAGTGCAAGTGGAAGTGCAGTTTTCTCATGCATTCCCCCGAGGGCATAAAATTGGTCAAACCCACAAAATGGAATGAGGTCCTCTTTCTGGCCAGCGCTTTCTCAAAGCTAGCAGCTGCTCAGTCAAAACCTCAAACTTTTTCTGACAGGAGTCAGGGGCGACGCAAGGACACTGAAAGCTGAATGGGTTGTATGCAAACGGGGAAGAAAAACAAGGCCCATAAATGTCAGATTCCGGGAGATATCTGATATATCCTGGCGTTGCAATCTGTTTGCTGGTGCTGCTGTGTCATCCAATAGAAATAGGTCGACAAGAATGAAGGCTGTATCGGTTTGTGTGGGCTCGGAGATTGGGATTGGAGACAAAGGGATGCGGAGCGCTTATGTGTGTGTGTGTGTGTGTGTGTGTGTGTGTGTGTGTGTGTGTGTGTAAGAGAGAGAGAGCGAGATAGAGAAAATGGAGTAGAAGAATAATGCAAGACACACACTGCACACGGTTGTCATCTGCTTGCAGAGAAGAGAGAACATTTATAACACGGAGATGAAAAGAAGTCTATTTTGATACAGAGAGGAAATGTTTTTTTTTTTACTATCACCAAGGTATCCAAGGCTACCACAGTCCTTTTCACTGTGGCAAATCACAACAGAGCAGCTATAGCCACATTTGACCCATTCTTCAAGGTTATCAATGTGTGTGCAATATCTGGTGCTTCTATTAGGTCCTAAAGCAATTTACCTCCCCATCAGTGAGTGTGTGAAATATTAAGTAGCAATGGAATTGGACAGGGGCTTTAAACTGCTTTGAGCAGATGCTCTGTGCTTTTAAGTGCTGAATAATACATTTTGGTTCAATGTCTCTGTCTCCATTAATGCCCCAGCTAAACGCTGCCGGGATTTCACTCCTGCGTTATTATTTCTCATAAACACTACTCACACCCTGACAATCAAGACATGTTAGCACTCATGCTTGCAATAACACACACACGCACGCGCACACACACATCTAGCATCTGATGATGTCGCTCCGTTGCAGAGCCAGCCAGGCGGATACCCTGGCGGTCAAAATCACCTGCTGCCCAAAGGAACATTAAACTTAATTTTAAGAGTAATGGATCTCATCAGTCAGTGAACCTAAAGCATTATACTTTGACACGCATGAGCGCACGGTCATTAATTCAGCCGTAGCGATACTTTGTCACAAGCTCTGACCGCCTGCAAATAATTACAGGGCTCACTGTAGATTTTGGTACATTCTGAAGTTTATTCAGTTCAATTTCATTCAAACTTAATGTTATATTTTTTTCCCCCACTGAATACAATGGCACAACTTTGCCTGGGTGGTCAAGTATTACCTGTGCACTCTCATTCATTGCTGTCCTTCCTTTTCCTTTCTTCCTCTAAGGTTGACATTGAAAGTCATATGCAATTAGACGGCCAGTTTTTGCTCACAGGGATGTATAATATATACAGTATGTGCTGTATCTTATTGCTTCCTGACAGTTTTTTTTTGTCCATGTCATTTCACACTAATCCTCCACTTACAAGCCAAGTATTTGTTCTCATTGGTCATACTGTACAGCACCTTTCAGCTTTCCCCCCCTAAAACCCCTTTGTGTGAACCATTTATCATCTAAGTGGATTGACTTAGGAGGGAACACATCTCTCGAGCCTTGCTGATGTAGCCACCTTACTGTTATTCAATTACGGCACAGCTTGCTTCCTGGAGACTGCGAGGGCTAACAAGGCGGATTCCAGGAAGTAGGAAGAGATGGTGTGCAGTTATGTCAAGGTTCAGCGAGACGCTAGCGCTAAGACAGTAACCTCCCCCCACGACACCTCTAATCCTTCACTAACTAGGTCGATCCATGCCTTGTCAGATCGATGAAAATTGACAGGTTTAATTGATTTCTGTGGGAAAGGAAGGTACTCTCATCAAGCTAACAGCTCCCCACCACACACACACAAACACCCACGCACAGACTTGAATACTGTATGTCTGTGGCAAGCGGGACGCAGATTTAGCATTGCTCGAGAGGCGAGAGACAAGAGTGGTCCAGGCGGTCAACGAGGAGCACCTGCGACTAATTAACCTCTAACCATATATGACTACGTTCACACTGCAGCTGAAAGTGTCGCATTTCTGATTGTTTTCCCTCATGTGACACAGATGAGATGTTTTCTAATCAGTGTAAACAGCAAATGCACATGCTCTGAAAAAAAATATATATCTGCATCACATATTGGCAAAAGAAATTGGATTTGGGCCAGTTCCACCTGTAGTGTAAATGTAGCCATAGATATGTGGTACAAAATCAGATCTCTAGGCATGCAACCGACGTGCAATATTTGAATGCTCAAACCAGTATTCATCAGTGTTGCCATGGCAATAAGTAAATCAAGACAATTGTCATAATTTTGGTGCCCATGGCAGCTTGGCTGAGCCAGCTTTAGCATGCAGGACAACGAGACAAGACAATCGAAAGAAAGCAAAATAGCCAACTTGATTGGTATTGGTATTTGGGGAGACGCCTCAGTTCAGTCACAACTCCAACACATAGGTACAAAAATGGACGTATGACTTTTTTTGTTGTTACTCAGCACGTGTCTGTTCAACATTGCTGTCAGTTCATATTGGTATCAGATATGAATTACATCCTGGAACAGATATGTACAGCCGTCCCAAAAAATCAGATATGAGCAGCAATTTGGACTGGAGCATAAAGGCCTGTGGTGTGAACGCAGCCTGTGTGTGTTTCAGCAGACACTGGCAGAGATGCATGTGGACTGAACCAGGGAAGCTGCACGCCTGGCCTAAAAAGGCTATTGCTACAGACTGTTAGACAATTTCACCAGGGGAACATTTAGCTACAGACTGTGGACTTCTGGTCATCATCAGTGACTTCACCACTGGTGGTGAGCAATTTTAATGTTTCGTTTAAATTATGTTTGGGCTGAATAAACTTGAAGGCAAGAACCAGAAGCAAATCTCCAGTGTCCTTCCTCCCATAGACTCTGACTCTCCACTGGATCCCAAGGATGGGAGGACTGTGAAGACCCTTGCTTGCTAATTCTAGCCTCAACACTTTTAGTTTATTAAGTAAAGTCACACACAGTAAATCTGCACTCTAGGAGGAAGAAAGATGGAATGGAGCCAGAGTGAAATGCATTATGCAAAGTAAATGAGCTTGATTCAGACCGCATAAAGCCAAGCGGTTATTCTGCAGATAGAGATATGCACATTTGATCTGTTTTATTCAGACTTGGCAACACGATGTAATCTGCCCTTGATCGTCCATCTTTGCGCATCAGTGTCTGGCCAATTCACTGGGATGGAGAGGGTGCGTGTTACTTTGAGTAACATGGGGAGGGACGTCAGCTGTGTGATCTGGCTCTGGGAATCATCGTTCAAAAGATATCACAGCTCACTGATCGAGACCCAGCCCATGCAGAAATGCCGAATGCGCCGGGCGTCTGTTAAAGTCGGCACATTTAACGATTTCTTGGCGCACTCTGTGCTCCCCGGTACTGCCAGCTCCTTTGATGATCCCTTAAACTTGAGCACCTAAATGGCAGGACACGTCTTGATTGCTTGAGAGTCTTCACATTCCTTTAAATACCATTCCAATTTTTCATAGACCAATCAACAGCGTTGCAAAGCTTAATTAATTTCCTTGAAGTTTTTGTGATTCAACATTTCATATCATTGATGTCTTTGGTGTTTATTAATATGCAGATTTCTTGTTTCACCTCAGGAAACAGATGGGAGTGCGAGACATATTGTACGATTTTGGGTGGGTGAGGAAATTAGTGTAGAAATTTGGACTTCAGTTTGAGTCAAAATCTGCGTATCGTAATGTGAAAGTGGTCAAGCCTTGATTTACATATTCATATTGATAACTAATGTGTGTTAATTCCTTAGCTTGCAAACTTTCATCCAAAATAAGAAAACAAAGTTAAACATGCACTGGACTTCTAAGAGGGGGGAAAGATGTAGCTTGACAGGAGGTTCCAGGCAATTGAAATTGAAATGTAACAGTTTCAAGTTTTTTTTCATAATATAGGTAGGGAGATCATTCCAAAATGTTACATACAGTAGGATTTCATTTTTACGTCATGATAGCACGCTGAGGAGTTACAATGTTTCACAACAGGGGACTTGGTTTTCTCTGAGAAACTGAGAAAAACCTAGAAAAAAACTCTGTATCTCCCAAGTTTCAGTATTATTACACTGAAATGAATGAATGAAATGAGCATTCATTTCATTGTTTTTTTCATTCTATAACATGAAATGCACTTTTTTAATGCTCATTAATGCTGATTCATGAGTTTATGAGTCTGTGGAGGAACAAACCATCCAACAAACAAACACCTGTCTCCACACAATGAGCCTGCTTTTCCATGTTCAGTCAAATGTTGTTTTATAAAAGCGAGTTGGATTGTGCATGTAGAATAATCCTTAGGAGAGAAGTTAAACTGATTAAAAAGCATAGTTTCCAGCATTACCAATGCCCCTCTCCCCCTCCACAAAACTGTTAATATTAAACACAGTTTGAATCAAATTGAAAAGTAAGTGGTTGAAAGCAAAGAAAAGGCTCTGCCATTATACTCGCAATAATTTTTTAATCTGAGCTTAAGAAGGCGCCTGGAAAGAACATTTAATTTGCCTGTTGTAATTACATTAGGTTTCATACGTTTAAAACTTCAGCCGCATAATTTGTTGATTAAAAAAGCAGAAATCGTGGCAGTGAATTCTTTATTATAACGTATCCCGGCATCTCAATAATTATCTGGATAAAACAGAATTTGCCCCCCCACCATGTGCACACACACACACACACACACACACACACACATAGACACACACACACACACACACCAACCCCAACAATCACCATGCAAGCGGTGTAGTTAAATTAGGAAAAGGCCCATTTGAGCTTCAACCTGTGGCTTTTTTACTGATTTGATCTCATTAGTATTAATGGATTTATGTTATTCTAGTTAGCAGGAATTATCTGCTTAGCATTTACTAAGCTTGCCCGTCACCTTTGACTGTGTGTCACATTAACAACCCATGACTTTTAAACTTAGGCTCAGCATAAATTAGACAGAATCTCACCGAGCTGAATCCTGCTGGAAACGCTTTTTGCCACGCAGTTCATATTTCATAGCACACCCCGGCAGCATTAATTGCATTCGCACACCCCGATATTCACATGCAAACTGCTTTTAATACAAATTGCTTCAGACACCAAGTAATAACTTTTCTCTCTTTCACAACAGTTGCAGTCTCACACATCTTTCATATTCAGGGCTCATGAGAATACTCCCACGGCCTTCTAATCACAGCTCCTTCTCCACATCTTTCATCTACACCAGTCTCTTTCCAAATGTCACTCCTCTCAACGCAGGTTGAGGTCGCCTCAAGGATCAACTGCACTTCCCATCAGAAGGATGAAATTAAATTCAGAGCCATATCAATATTCTAGTGATACTGTATAAACATGTCAAGTTGGACATCTTAAGACGGAATATATTAGTAATAAAACAGGTATAGGAGGTGCGGACCCGTGTGGACTGTCCACGGTCCCGTCCCTTCTCTCCCTTGATCTCCATCAACCTCAAACCCCTAGAAGAGGAGCGTCGGGCGCCACTCTGGCACGGACATGCTCTCTCCCTTTCACCCAGGGGTTACACCGTCTACTTGATATTCTGGAGGGCGACTGCTGGAGTGTGGCTTCGGCCTGGCCTCCTCACCTGGCTACCCTCTTGTTCTGCCCCCCACCCCACCCCCACCCCCCCGAAACTACCCGTGTCTATTAGGGTCGATCCAGGCTAGTGGCCCAGGCTGCATGATTCAGACCCCCCTCCTCGCTGCTCAGTTGGCCCAGGCTGCCATACAAACGAATTCACAAGGAAAACAAAACTGTTGCTGCACCTCACCTTACCGCCAAGGTGCATGAACTAGAAAAAGTAGAGAGGAAGAACAAATTCAGCTTCTCTTGGAGGCTGATGGATGTCTTAAAAAACACAAAAACAAAACATCTGAGTATAAACAGTGTGATTTACTTACTATTTATTGATTTTATGGTCTGTTTAATTATGCGGAAGTTTAAAGTTATCAGCTGTTGAAACAAAGACCATCATGTCTTTCCATTATAAGTGTGTTTTCCTACTTTATTTCTTTCAATTGCCCTTTTAGCGCCCTCTGTTGCTTCTTAAATCCAGAACTTCAGTAACTGTGCTCTCAAAGCCAACCCATACAACTATAGCATAACAAGTCGATGATCATTCCGTTTCCATTTATTCAGTTAAGTCCTCTCAAGATTCTCCTCGCTATTTGAAATGTCTAACATGAAAGATTATGAATCGGCAGGGGGTCCGTTTTCCTGATGGCGGGGAGTGTTTAAAGAGGGAGAGGTCACTGGCAGTGCAGCGCCAGCCTTTCCTTCTTAATGACGCCTCAAAGTGAGAGCCCATCATTCCCCCTAATTATTGTTGATTGCATTCATTATGTCATGTCCTGATGTCTTGGAGGCGCTGTTGGTGGTTTGGGCTAAATGGCAGCAACGGGTTAGCTGTTTCTCAAAGCTAATTGGACGGCACTTTGAGAAGCAAACAGAGAGGGGAAGAAAGTGCCTCTCATCAGCAGACTGTCCATCGTCAAATGTATTTTTTATGAGCTGGCAGACCCCTCTGCAGAGCCGAGCGGGGCCCAGGGTTGTGGTGTTTGCGGGATGTCAAGCACTTTCTCCAAAATCCCCAAAGCGCTACTTTAATCAAATTAAACAGGCTCTTTCTAAAGTTTCTTCCTTCTTTTTTTATTAACAAAAACTCCACTCTGAGCTGCAGTATTGAACTCTGCCACATCAATGGATTAGATTTGTTCAATAAAGTTTATAAAAAGTACATGGAAGTCCTTGCCAGGCTTAATGGAGATTAAAAACAGAAATGGACAGCTTCATCATTGTAGCATCCACTGTAGGTTACATTCTGCATCAGTGTCTCTATTTATTACTCTTAAACCGTATGAAAATAATATGAATAACACAGCCAATAAATGTACTTGAAGGCACCAAGGGGAAATATTTTGTCTGCAGGTTACATATCCCCTGAAAAGAGAAAGGGGAAAGATTAGAAAAGCACTCCGGGAGCAATTCTAAATCTCACAGATCAGCAGCAAAGGGACAGCCAAGCTGGCAACAGAGATATGGAGGCACAATGGTGAATCACTCCCACGCGTCCCGCAACAATGCAAGACAGGGGCAGTGACTGAGAAATACTGATTCACATATACTTGTACATACATGCACTCCCACACACACACACACACACACAAGCACAGTCTTCATAGCCATTTTGATCCCGTATGCATTTTGCTTTTTTGCTTGCATAGGCCAATGTTGTTTGTGCTAGCCTCAGGGTCTTGTGTATGACAAAAATAATCAGAGAATAAGAATCACCCATTTGAACAACAATAATTGCAGAGAGCAATGTCTTTGAATATTAAAATAAACATCTGAACACTTAATTCCTTGCTCTGTCCTTCCCCATTCCCTGTTTAACGGTATGTCGTATCAGGTGAGCCGACATATTTCACCGTCAGTGAGCAGCCAGCGCACGCATTTAAAAAGCCCCCCCTTGCTTAAGGTGAAGCAGGCAAATTCTCCCTTATTTTTCTGCCCTGGTTTCCCCCATCAGCTTACTTCTCCAATGAAATCTCCTCTCTGTCCCCTTAATGCAGCTTTTCGCTTGTGTCTGCACGTAAAAGAGCTCAGGGCTCTTCTCTGCATTACCGAGATTGAAGAGAGAGAGAGAGAGAGAAAGCAAGAGCAAAAGAGAGAGAGAGAGAGAGGGAGAGAGAGGGCGAAAGAAGCAATCCATTTCTCAGCTGCTTCTCTATCAGTAAACCTAGACAAACACTTGTGATGTGTGCGTACACATTCCCACATATTTAGCATTCAGCTGAAAACTGCATGCTAAATGTCCTGTTATAATAGATGCTGTAGGTCCTCCAGTCTGCGTATAGTACATAAGCCGAGGGCAATTCCAGGGTGTTTCATTAAGCAGTGACTAAATGGTGCTCAGAAATAGTTTGGGCAATGGGCCTATATAATTGAAGAGTTTTCAACCATTTGAAAAAAAAGTAACACCTCCTCTTAGAAAATGGTTGACAGCACATAATTAAAACTAATTACTGTACATTTTAAAGGGCAGTGGGTAGCTTAAGTCCTTCGTTAAAAATTATAACACTTTTGCAGACTAGACCCTCCATAAGTTTGAGGTATTGAATGATGAACTTTAGGTAATGGATTTTTTTTTCCACAACAGTAGAGTTTTAGAATAGAGTTCTTCTTGGTATTAGTAATTAAAGCAATCACTGAATGTGACTGGTTGCTGTGATACCTACAGTAATGTGATAAATGGATTTGTTGATTTCAGATTTTATTACAAATTGGCCTATATTTTGCTCAAAATGGGGACATGGATTGAATAATACTTGTATATAATGTTACTTCACTGTTTAAATGATCATTTGTGATGTAATGCAGGATAACAGTTTTGTTACATAAGGTTTCAATTCGAGAACAATGATGTAATATAATTCTACAAACCTCATGACCCTTCCACATGTCGGATAAGGTGCAAAGCCTTTACAGTACTTCCAAAATTATGATGCCGCAATATCAGACATACTATATATATACATATATATATATATATATATATTGGTGTGAATAGGGGATTTCAGGTTTTCTAGAGGATGAAAAGATAATTTCCCAACAGCCAAAACGGAGTCACTCCCTTTAGCAGTAGGATATTGACTGAGATGACTTTCTAGTGTTCATTGCGACATTGTGGGCTCTGTCTGATGCCTCCTCCCACAGCGTGGCAAGTGCCAGTCTGTCCGCAACTTGGGCGTTTCCCCACACACATATATGTATGATTAAACAGACAGCAATATAGACGCACTCCTCACCCACACACACACAAACATGCATGCTGCATTCTAACCTTATCACTGACACCTTACAAATTAATAAATTGCTGCCAAAGAATGAGGGACTTCCAGAAAACCAACAGCAACAGACAGCTGCAGCACACTGTTGTAGTGTTCTCAGTCTCCCAGTGTGTTAGATACACAGTACCTTGCCATCGGACTATGCGCTACTCGGTGAGGGGGCCAATTTGAGGGAGATGGGTACTGACGATGGCACTCGTCGCCACATGGCACCTGTCAGTGCCTGTACTGACATGTGGGACTGAGGTGCTCACCTCCTCCCAACCGACGGCTGGGGGAGAGAAAGATATATGGCAGGTAGCCTTTAAAAGTCTGCCGCTTGGCAACACTGCATCATTAACAGGCCTGCTGAAGGCCCTCGCCTGGCCCGCTTCCAGAGAGAGAGAGAGAGAGAGAGAGAGAGAGAGAGAGAGAGAGAGAGAGAGAGAGAGCTCATCTGCACCCTCACTCCCCACTGCCTCTCCTTACCATCCTCCCTCCCTCCCTTCCTGACACCCTCTCCTTCCCCCTCTCTCTTTCCCTCCCGCCCACATATTCTCTCTCTCTTTAGAGTACTATGCAAAGTCAGCATTCTCCAACCATCTACCTTTAACACATCAAACGCATGCCCGCCAGCCCCTTTTTCAAACTGAGCACAAAAAATAAAAAAACAACAGGAGAAGTGAAGAGGAGGAGGTGGCAGAGTGTAACTATTAGGACGGCCACCTGGTGGCTGCTGCTGCTGCTCTGTGTGTCCTCTCCCTCTCTCTCTCTCTGTTTCTCCAGTAGCACTGAAACAAACAAAAATCTCAGGTTCAATCCCACATCTTCAGTCAATATCAAGTGGCTTCTCACTAATACAATTCAATCCGCTGTAAAATACCAATTACTGCTAAAACGGCCCATCCCTTTAAGTGCAAGTTGCATTATTAGAGCGGTAAGTGGTCTCTTTATGAGAATGCTTGCTTAGCAGAACATAACAAGCGAGGCAGCTAAACGAAGGTCATCAAAGAGGCTCACCTCGAGCAGTCGCACAAGTGGGCTCAAATCACTTATCATAATTATCATTACTCGCGCCCCCTACATACACACACACACACACACACACACCCCCACCCCTCATTCACAAAAGAAAAAGAAGCTGTGATCCGAAGCACTGCGGAAATGCCACATGCATGAGACCATAGTCAATTAAGGAGGGGGAGAGGAGAGAAGCGGGAGGGACGACAGTCAAAAAAGAAAAAAAAAAGAAAAGAGGAGTGGAATAAATGAAAAGAGACTTAAAGGTTAGGTGTGTGATGGTGGGCATGATCATTGAGAGGTAGACTTGTTATGGCCTAATGAGATGCAGCCAACAGGGAGATAGAAATCTGGGGGTGATAGAAAGAGTCGGGGAAAGGTGTGTGTGTGCTTGTGTGTGTGTGTGTGTGTGTCTGTCTCTGTGTGTGTGTGTGTGTGTGTGTGTATGTGTGCATGGGGGTTATGGGGTCATCTGATGAAGCATGCCCTTTACCCCACAGATTTATGGGATCTTCAGATGACCGTTGGAGGGGGTGTGTGGGGGGGGGTGCGTTGGTGTGTTTTACGATCCGCCCAGCCCACCCAGTCAATACACATTACATGAGGGAGACATGTTGGAGGGAAATCCAAGAAGTCGACACCTCCCGTAAATGATTTTCTGACACCAGCGAGTTGCTTGTGACGCACTTGAAAACCTCATTCCTTTCAATATCAGCCTTTCGTCTCTCCAATATGTGTGTTTTTGCTTTTGTGCTTATGCATGTGTTCACGTTCCTTTCTGTGTCTGTGCCTCTTTAAGTATGTTTACTATCATCCTTTGATGTGACTTCATCCTTGTGTGTCCGTATCCTCACACTGCAATGTGCCAACTACAGCCGGTCTGATTGGGCCTCCTTTAGGAACCATTTCTATTGCATTAGGGGCCATCTGTTGGCCACTAGGGAAATTGACAGTTGTAGTGGTCATTTGAAACGCTCGTTTTACTCTCTTTCTCAAGGCTGCTCCATCAGCGCCTTTTATACACAGCCGCTATTGTGGTTCAGAAAAAAAAAAAAAAAAGGCATGGGAGGCACTGTGTGTATGTGTGTGTGTGTGTGTTTGTTTTTTGAGGGGAGATCTATGACTCTATGATGAATCTCCCCTTTAGTCACTACAGAGACCGACCTCAAAGACGAGGAGCTATTCAAATGAATTATCAGAAGAGGGAGCAACACTAAACCCATCTGCTGTATTGGTTGGCATGGTTCATGTGGGCCTATGAGGAAGACATCATGAGTTATTCTGGCAGAGAGAACATGTATAAATATTTGATGTGAGGGTCTATGTGTGTATGTGTATGTATGTGAATGGGCTTGAGTTGTGTGTATTTGCATGGGTGCACATGCACTTAGGCTTTTGTATTAAGGAAAGCATGTAGGCTACATGTGTGTTTGTTAACAATGCACAGCTGGCTAGATCGGTCATTAAAAAGAAAAACTGTTGTTAATTTTGTGTATTCCAGTGCCAACGCCACAACTGAGGACTGAGTTAATTTGCTCCATCCACGCTCGTCCAAGAAGCACCACTCATGTCAAAATGGGCTTGGGCATGGTGAAAAGAATACAATTCATCTGGGACAGTCCTCATCAGCACACTGTTTGAAGCAACCAAATGTGTAAGGCCAGAGTGCGCGAGGTAAGCTGGAGCAAACACTGTGTTAACTTCATGTGCTTCCTACATTTTCTTTAATATTTCCTGGTCCCACTTCCTACAGTTTAAGTTCCCAGTGTGAGGAAATGAAATGTAAAGAAATGCAATCTTAGAAATTAAAGTTCTAACCATAACCATACAGGGTTTTTCAACTCCTCCCCGGTCCTCATAGGAGAACCTTTTGTGGGTGGAACCCCTTTTGGAGGTTATATATGTAGAACCCTCTCTCAGGGATTCACAGAGAAGGTTCCATGTAGAACCTACAGTAAAAGCTTGTATCTGGAACCCCCTGTGAAACCCTGTGAACCCTCACATGTTCCTAAGGTTCTAACAAGAACTATTCCCAGGGGTTCTATACTGAATCCTTGCACATTATGAGTTTTACCTAGTTTACCTAGTTTTTACCTTTTACCTTGGAACCTTTCTATGGAGTTCTATTAAGATCCCTTGCATACAATACAGTATGGTTTCCACTCAGAAGCCTCTGAGGTCTTTCATATTCTCATGATTACAGTAGCAATTACCAGTAATATAGTCAAAATCAGTTTTGTTTGAGAAATCAGTTTTACTCTGTGAGCAGCTACAGGGAAGGTGGAGAGACTCTGAAGATGAGTCAACTGGATTAGAGAAGCTCTGTAGATCTTTAGGAAACTTCTTACACACTTCACTCTGTCATAAATAAGCAAAGGAGCAGCTGAATCAGCAACAGAACTGAGTCCATACAAATCCTATGTCAAATGTCAAATCCTACACAAGGCATATTTTGTAATAAATATGTCTCGAGCATGATGGGATAGCTTATTATGTACAGCAGCACATGGTGCATTATGATCTAAAACAAGGACTAAATCCAAATGTGTTTTTCCTACCTACACTTGAAAATGTAATGCCACTAATTTTGTTTAACACAATGAGAGGAATAAGACAATAATAAGTGTGCTGCCTCTCACCCTTGTTGAAGTTACAATGGCCAAAACACTGTAAGCATAGCGGTTTGTACGCACCGCATCATGACCATCAAGGTTTAGAGTTCAATACCCACTGAGGGTCAATAAATTAAATGTCCCATATCGTCAACTATGGTTCTCTGTATGAGAGCACTATGTTTTCTCCATTAAGTGGTAGAAATTGACAAAAGTGCCATGATGTACAAATATCCCCCACTTCTTGCCATTGTTCTCAGTTTACTGAATAATCGCTGGTGTTGACAATTAAAACGCTGCTCTTTAAGATGAAGATTATTTCTTCCAAAAAGGGTTCCTCAAATGAAAAGGGTTCTTTATACTATTTGTCTTACAAAAAAGCCTTGAGGAACCTTTTTCAACCAAAAGGGGTTCTTCAGACACAGATGGTTCTAGTAGATCCTTGCCCCTCTGAGAAGAACCCTTTGGCACCCTGATATGTAAGAGTGTGGACAGCAAACTTAAATCTTACTTGTGCCATCGCCAGAGACTGAACCTTCAACACACACACACACATGCACACACACACACACACACACACACACACACACACACACACACACACACACCAATAAGGGCTAAAACAAAGCCTTATTATGCCTCTCTGGCTAGGTGTTGAAGGGCTCTAACATACTGTATGTCCACCACTGGTGTGAATGATCTAACAAGGTGAAGTGATGAGGAGCTGAAATGGTATAACAATCGTTACGCCTGTGCCAATTATTTCACACGCCGGTGATGGAGAAAATACCCGAAAGTGCTAGCTTCCCCCCCAAAAAAACCAGATGCTACACTCCTATCCCTTGTCTAAGTTTGGCTGCCACGCTTGGCTTCTTCCCAGACTATCCACGGGTATTGATCACAGAGCAGTGAGGTCCTGCTAACAGAGGTTCGGCCATGTGTTAAGGCTAACAAGGTGAAAAAATAATAATGTGCAAACCCGGAGAACAGATCTCTGCCTATTCTCTGACCTTACTGCACTGTTAGTATTCGCTCATTCCCGATCATCCAATATATTACTCCTGCTGGAACAGGCGGACACTAAGCCAAGGGTGGAAAGGGTGTTCATTATCCATGACCCTCTTATTGTGCGCATTTTAGGGAAAGGGATAGAAATTGGTGGAAAGCTCTTGAAAGGCTTTTAAGCCTTTAGTTTGGACTCAATTACGCAAACCGTCAGATGTGGAGGTAGGAGGCGGAAAGATCCTTAGAGGAATTTTCACCGACACGAAAACGTACTTACAGCAGTGGAGCGGCATATGGCGGCCACAGTCGTCATTTTCTCTTGTATTTATTACTCGCTGCTCTCTATGAAGAGATTTCAGCATGTCAGCAAAAGCTGTTGGAAAAGCAAATAGTCATTATCTCCCACCCAGGCAACTTTGAGCAGCTTGTTGCCTAGCATGAGACCGTCTGTTGATGATATAAGTCTGTGCTCTTCACAAGAACCTTCAGAAATGACATTATCTAGTCACTTTATGGTGGCATTTGATCTCTCAGTTTTAGCAGATTGATAAAATCATAAAAGTACAGAGAATCCACAGAGGCTCTTTTAAGAACATGAACAAATAATCAGACTACTTAAAACCACCTCTTAAATCAGTAAAAAACACTTATTCAGTTGAACACTTAAGCATTTAGTCAAGCTGCACTGAATGAAGTAAATTCTAATCAAAAATCCCAACCATTACCGTGCATTTGTGATTAATTGGCTACATCTTTTTTTTTTTTTTTAAGAAAATGCTTACTGCTCCCTCTGGTGGCTCAATTCTCTAGGAAATCTGATGAAATTAAGCTCTGTGTGGAGACTGATAGATATATTCTACTCTTCCTTCTGCTAAAAATGTGCCCACTCATTTTAAGTCTGTTTTGTTGTATCTTTCAAAGTGCCAAAGGTGATCTTTTTAAATTGGGCCCTATTCCACCATTCCTGCAGGAAGAAGTTGACGTTGTTGTTCATTGTTATGGACCAGGCTTTGCAAACCAAACTTTCAGGTGACAGGTTTGTGAACGTTTGATCTCTTATCCAACAATTTGGCATAAAGAGTGAGCACAAAGTGATTGAAACTGAGGGGGGGGGGGGGGGGGGGGAGAGATAAGAAAGATCATCTGGGATCTGGGGTGGCAGGCAGTCACCCACAACACACTTGTTGTGTTTGGTTGTTTGAAAGGCGATGAGAGAGGAGGGAGGGAGGGGGAGAGCGATAGAGAGAAAGTGAGAGAGAGTGCCATTAATCCATTCATCATACCACACCCCTCCACCACTTCAGAAACCAAAATAGTATCCCCTTGTGCGATGCCATCAAGGAAGGATGCATTGATTAGTGACTCTATTTTCTGACTGTCTTTTTAGTTACACTAATACCATGAGGGGGGAGGAGGGGATTTTTAGGATAGGCATAAACAAGGGCTGTAAATGCACAACATTGCCGCCATCATTAAAATGTCATATTCCGCACGGGTGAAAATGTGCTCTAATTCATTTAATCAGAAAATTACTGTGATTGAATAGATAAAAAAGAGAAGCAGAAAAAACCCCATTTTGAACGAAAGGTCATACATCACCGGAGCAAAACTCAAGGGCTTTTTTTCTGAGTGATTGGGTCTCTTTGTAATGGATTGAGAAAAAAAAACGTCACACATCTATTAGGCACCATAGATCTCCCATGGCTGCGCTGTCATATGGCATGTGAAGGCCTGAAAGTGACAAACATTTGCAAGTTTAACTTAAGACAGCATCATGTGGCCTCAATGGCAGGGGAATTTTGAAAAATAGGTGCTGTTCTAACATGGACACTGGGGATATCACAATCCCTGATTAGAAATTGATTTTTTCTTTAACCCCAGGTTCAATTATCAGAGTATATGTTTGATGGGAGCATAATGGTACCTGTCTGCAAAACTAGCCCATCACGGCTCACGTCATTTTGTTTTCTCTCCCATCAGGTTTGATTGGGCTGTAATTGATTTACTAATTGGCTTTAATTATGAAGTGAAAAGACTGCTCTCTGCCATGCAAGTTGGGTTATCTATTTTGGTTGCTATCAAAGAAGAGGTTAATAAACTAGGTGATAGGGTTAATAATCACAATCGGTGCTGTAATTCCAATTAGATCTAAATAAGCATAAAGAAATGGAATTACCTCATGAGCATATAATTGCTTAGCAAAACATCCGCTGCAATCTTGATAACAATTATACTGAATTGTACTCAGAATCAAATTTAATCAATCGCTTATTACCTTGAATGACATTGGGGACATTGTGATTTCCAGGAAAGAATGTTGGTTTTTTTTTCTTTCCTTCCCTCTCTGTGTTCTTTGGTGGAGGGTTATGTTGGGGCATTTTCCACTAAGCTGTTTGCAGCTTATTGAGGGAAATGAATCACGGGAAAGACATTTTCCAGCACATCATTTCTAAAACAAAAAGTTCCCCCACTCGTCGGCGCCGGCGAAAGCATGCTGAGATTTCTGCAGCTGTTGTGGTTGTTGTTGAGTTAAACACACCGCTTGCTTTGCCACCCTGATAAATAAAACATTGAAGTGCTTCACGAGAGAGGGCTGCCTCCCTGCTTGCCTCGCACTTTCCCTCAATGCACCATGGACACTGTGTCTCTGCTTTGACAACGACGCCTTCCTCCTCATAAAGACATGCACAGCCGCACACACACACACACACACACACACACACACACACACACACCAAGGTTTTCACTCTCTCTCTCTGACCCTCCCCATCCAACCCCACATTCGTATTCCCAATATTCACACTCTACATGCTCATGCTTATTCTAAAACACTCAGTTGTAATCTCCCCAGTGTGTGCACACACATACAGCATATATACCATGGCCACTATGCACATGCATGTGCATGGATCACTGCAGATACTTGCAAACACAAAGCTGGGATTGACCAGTAACAACTCCAGCGTACAAACATTAATCCCTTGATTTGTTTGAATAATAATCCCCCAACGCTTTTTTGGTTTTCTTCCCTGTAATACCACTAACGTCACATATGATTTCAACTTATTCTCTGTTGCGGTGCAAGGGACAGACCAAAGTGTAACTCTGAAAAATATTAAAAACAGCAGAGGCCGGTATACTTACCAACTCATGGACTAAAACGTGACCATTCCTGAATACCTAACATGCTGCTCTGTCAGCATCAGCATGCTCTCCGACTCCCAACCATGTTCCATACAAACACTCGCTGAGTGCTTTCTGCACAGCCGAACATCATGCATTCATAGATAAGAACCACATGCATAATTGAAACCACACAATGAATGGCATGACAAGCGAGAAAAAAAAAAAAAATCAACGTGACTGCGTCTGGGCACCCCCTTTTACTGCCTCAAAAATAAACAAGAAAATGAACAAAAAGGGGGCCCTGAAAAGCCCTATGAAAGTTTAATGGGTGGATATTATTTAGCTGCGCTTGGCTGAATGGCTGTTGTATGGCTCAAAGACGTTTTGTTTTTTTTTCTTTGGTGGGGACCACATTATGGAACGTGAGTTGAATTTGAGCGAGGGGCTTCAGCAACATATTACAACATACTAAATACCAGAAAGTTAAGACAATCACAAGAAAGCATGTGAAAGTCAGTTTAGCTTTTCTGTGATTTCCATCTCACCTGACAGTATCTGAACTGTCCTGATGTGGCAAACCCCGCCCATCTGGCACTCCATGCAGGTTAAAACAAACTCTGAGAATTATTTGCAAATACCTGTAGGGATTGAAGTACAAACAGATATGAAAGCTGGGCTTTTTGTCACTGATACTATCAGACACAAGCAGAACATCAAACTTCGCTTTGCGCTTCATATTACTCTGCAATTGCCCATGACTTGAGGCTGAGTAGTCGCTAATAGCTGACACTAAAGTTTGAATCCAGCGAGACAGATAGATATAAAAATAATCTTTAAATTAAGAAGCCCTAATCCACTTAGGGCATTCACATTTTTAGAAGGAATAATTGATCGACAGACACTGAAGAAACCTCTTGCGGTTTCAGCACTGCTAAATTTCAGTTCAGCCCTGATCTGGGCTGACAGATTAGGTTCTCTGTTTGTTCATATGCAATATTAATGAAAATTTAATTGCTGTGGTGAAATTACGGTCAGAAGCAAATGGAATTCCACACATTTTACAATCCTCCTTATATTAGCCAATGTTGTCTTTTTGTTCTGCCTCTCCCTTGGATTTGTCCCTCCTCAGTGGCAGGCTGTTTGCACCTTATGATGGTTGCCATCTGTTCAGTAACCACTGAGGACATTCTTCTGCTTACCAGCATAGCTGACAGGATATAATGATGGATTACATTATTAGAGAATATAATGAGAGAATATTTACCTCTTCACCTCGTTCAAACCTTATGGAAACACTTAATTCAAAGATACTGGCAGATCGTCTTGCTTTTGAGTGTACATTGAGGGCCAATTTCACAGACATGGATGGGTCTTAGACTAAAAACTGATGTTTAAATTACATTCGTTTTGGCCCTTGCTCCCCACTTGCAATGGAAGTGTTAAAGATGCAGAATTGAAAAGGATATTATTTTTATTAAAGCTACATTATATCACTTTTTCAAGCTAAAGTATTGTTTTTTGTTTATTTTCAATCTAAGTAATACATTGGGTATTAACAAGAGGGCTGCATAAACCCCTCTAGTTTGTCCCATTCCAGCTCCTGTGGCCGGGCATGACCAGTGGCGGGAAATACGCTATGTAGGTATGTAAGCCACTGCCCCTGATTGTACTCCATCCAAGTGATACTGGGCTCCATGGCACCATTTTCTCTGATGAACAGTTCCACTCAACACCTGATCTTCAGACTGCGGCTTAATGGAAAACATTAGCAACACATTTGTTGAATAGAGACCTTTCGAATTAAATTAATTATGTAGCTCTTTTCCTCACTTTCCCTAATTTTCCCTCACTTCCCTGTATGAAAGAAGCGTCTGACGGAAATCCTAAAACTGGGCAATGTGCTTGTAGTCCTTTGTAGTTTTTCAATGCTTATCAGAATTTAAACAAGACTAGGTCAAAACCTAGTATATGGCTGGACCGTGTATGAGTGTGCCACGTGCCACGGCCGACCAGTGGTGTAACTAACTCCGCTGTAGACTGCTAATACAGAATAATAGTCCATACATCCATACTGATCGTTCCAGCGCGTCCCGTCTCTCTCTCCACCGCTGTCGTCTCCACCGCGCCCACGGCCCGCATCGATCCTGCCGATCCAAGCGCCAGGCGCTCTGTTACCCGTCGGTGCCGAAAACGCTGTTCGCTGGACACCGGGGGCGCATCGTCGTCGTCGTGCCATGTAAATACAATGTTCTCACCCTCACATTCAAAAGTGTATAGCTTTCATCAATGAAAAAACAATTGTATTCTTACTGCGACATAATGCTAATCATGGGTCCACTGGCTTGAACTAGCTAGAAACTAGAAATGCTAATAGTGTAGCTCCCCTCTCCCATTGCATAAAGTTGTGTTTCTTCTGAAATGGTGTATTTTCTCACTGCACCGGAAGTGATGCCCTCTTTACAAAGAAGAGAACTACAGCCCATGTGAACCATTCCATTACATGTTAAAGAAGCAAGCTCAGTTGAAATCTTTAAATCAAGACTGAAAACCCACCTTTATTCGCTTCACTACAGCCTGCCCTAGAATTACAACTTAGTCGGGTCCATCACCTTTTCAAACATCCTTTTAATGTTTTTAATGTGGTTGTTTTATTTTAATTTTTATTGTTTATATTCAAACACCCTTTAACTTTGATGTTTTTAATGTGGTTGTTTCATTTTAATATTCACATATCCTTTTAACATTGATGTTTTCAATGTGGTTGTTTTATTTTAACTATTTTATTTGCTTGCTGTGTTTTGTCCTATGCATTCTTTTAATTGTAAAGTGTATTGAGACCATGCTTCATGGTGATTCTGCACTTAAATAAATTGAAATTGAAATTGAACTGTTTGCTAGTAGGTGTGTAGCATGGCAGAAGCAGCTTTGGAACAGGATTGGCTTTGCTGCGTCTGGCATCAACTGTCCAGAATTTTTTTTTTTTACATCTTTGGAAAGACTCGAAAGAATTGGAAAGAATGGAGATTAATAATCAGTGCAATAAAACAAGAATAAATATCAGCACTGACTTTACTCAATGCAAAGACCAAAGTGGCAAGGCAACAACCGATGCAGCAGTTAAAGAGTTAAAATATGGATAAGTTGCAGCTCGCACAGCAGCTAACTCGTGCATGTACCATAAGGATAGGTTGTTAGCCTAGCAGCTGCCAAGAGCTAACTGCTGAATGTGTATTTGTGAAGTAACATGTGATTTGATCTTTTATCTAAGAAGAAATGGTGCAAATAAGGTGCAGTGTAAATGCCACACCCTCTACGTCTCCAGACAGCTGTGGATGTGCCAGGCCTCATCACTAGAGTCGTATGGCAAATTGGCAATTAGACACACACGGCATAGTGACAATTACTACTGCAAATAGGCCTAGTATATAGGTTGTCATTTTCAAATATGGATTTTTGTATGAACAGATACTGTGTCCCCAAAAAACATAAATGTAGCCTATATCCTTGGCAGACAATACATGTCATAACCATTTGCTGCCGTTTTGCTCCAATCTACTTTGCTGTACATCTATAAAACATATGGATCAGTAGTGATTGGGGTAACATTTCAATAGCATTGCAGAGTCAACCTGGCAAGAAGCAAGAGACTGGGACAAATACTGGATTCTGGCTACAGCTGTATTGTTTGCAATTCATGTATCTTCATGAATCATGTTTACACGACAATAGTAACATCATTAGCCTTAAGCGAAATTCTTTTTTCAGAGTAACATTCATTTTAAGTGCCAACCACTCATTTCTAGATTTAGTAACACAAAATGGCACAAAGTGAAGTGGTTTGATTACGTTTCCCTTTGTTTCTCTGACTTTCTTTAGATTGGCGACGTCACTATAAAGCGATGGGGCAGCATTCATGGGAACTGGAGACAGCACTCGCAGCCACAGGCACTGCCACAATGCAAAGTTATAGAGTGTAGCTTTAAGTGGTTGATTTGAATCTGCCCTGCTGATAGAGGAGCGCTGACTGCTGTGGCCTATACAAGGCTAATTGATGGCCAGAATTGTTGCATTTTCCAACAAGGGACAAAATAGGCCCCCGGTCTGTGAGAGTAATGCATCTTAAATACTGTGCAAGGCGAGCATAGGCGTAATACCATCATAAATAACACAGATGAAAATGATGAACTACGTGAATGAATGTGTGGAGCGGGGATGGAGGCTTTGCATGCATGTGTTTGTATTTGTGTGTTTGGGAGGTTGGGTGGGTTGTGGGGGTAGAACAGGGATGTGTGACAAACAAATTTCACTTTTCTTTGTTGAATTGCATTCTTAAAAACTAGAAATTATATAATGGGAGAGAGAAAAATAGTAGCATGAAAGTGAGCCAGCTGCCAGAAAATGCCTTTCCTTCTCTTCTTCTCAACATTACATTGCTGAGGAGGTATTGTAGGGAATAACAGGCTAATCCATTGAGAGGATGTCTCGGACTGTTCCGGAAGAAAAAAGGCTGCTTCAGCAAATAGCAAAGAACAGGAGCAATGACAGTGGAAAGGGCCCCTCCCTCACTTTACATACAAATAGCTGTCAAAATAAAATTGCCTACTTTGAATAAGAATATATGCCTGGGACAAAAACACAAATATATGGGGAAGAAGAAAGGGCAAAGCAGTCCATCGGAACAGACAGGGAAAGCATGAAATAAGATATTAATGTGTTCTAAATTGAAAGACATTGCATTATAAATTTGCAAATAAAGTAAACTCATGTCACTTTCATCAGTTTTTTAATATAGATGTTATTATTCTTTGACAAAGCAAAGGAGTTTTTTTTCTACCATGTCTCCCAGGAAGAGCGTAATGACATTTTTAGTTCAGTAACGTCTCCATGGTGTCTTGATGGAGGTCAATGGTAGGTTGACCTTTTGAAAAAGCAAGGTGAACATGACTGATGCTATAGAAACTGTGTGAGGTGTCTAATGGTATAACACGCTGAGGGGGTAATTACATTTTATTAGACCAAACACATCATGCAACCTTTATAAAGGTCTAAGATCACGTTGCATTGTCAACTTATGTAGCCAGACAGCTTTGTTTTGTCTGCCCAGTCATGTCATGAGATTGCAGTGATCGCTAAAACTAAGGATGAGCAGACAAAGATGGAATTCAGGCTGTTATTACATTTGTGGCGGCCGACATGATGAATCTTGGCTGCAAAATTTGATCAGAGCAAAGCTTGTGGGGTCAAGGTTCAAATTGCAATAGAGCCACTAAGCTGTCACTTAAATCGGTTTCTAAAGTGTCATAATCACTAAACATTAGCTCTATCACGTAATGTAAGATATATGAGGCAAGTATGGCCGATGCATTATGTTTGTGATATCCATTTTGATTTTAAGCAACAGCCAAATAGATAGAATAATCAAGAAAAATGAGATGATTATCCATCAAGGGCATTACAGAAGGCAGGAGCCAATTTATCCCTGACGAGAAGGCTCTGAATAGGCTTGATAAATCGTCAAGAGAGGGGATATCATTTGGCCTCACAGCGAAAAAACTGTAGCGCAAGCATATTTCAAACCATTAAGGGCTAAAGTTAGCTCTCGCCCCCCCTCCCGCCAATCTATCAAAGGGTGTGCAGTCTTTAGCACGAGCCCAACAGCAGGCTCGGCTGTGTGCCTGTGAGGTGCCCTAAAGAACAAATGTTTCATTTTCATTAGTTACCAGGTTGTGCGAGCCTCAGGGCCAGGACGGGCTTTCTCATCGTCTGAGTGTAAATCTCTCCTGGGAAGATAAGGGATGGAGAAAAGTTTTATGCCACTTTTCAGTTTGAACAAGGGTGGAAGTGTCACAGGAGAAATGCTGAATATCATAAGGGGATATCCATCTCACTTTAAGCAGTTTTTTCCTGCATTAGAGTATTGTCAATGCGGCTTGGCTTCTCTCTGCGATTATTATCACCATGCCTCAAAACGGTGAAGTACTGTATATGTTTGTAAATAATACCAAAAGACTCCATTACTTTGAATGCCCACATCTCTCTGCTGAATCTTGGTTTTCATCGTAAAAGCCATATTTTTTTTTTTTTGCCAAATTTGCTCACATAATTATATTTTTTATATGGCATATTAGCTTAGTAAGGTAGAAATCACTTGCTGTGACATCTATCTTTTATCCCATTACATTCACTCCAAGTTGGAGAAGTAGGAGTAATGGATTGGTAGATAATTTGAATTTAACAGACAGCTTATGTATGTCCAATCTACCCAGTAGATAGACTGACACAGATTTACAATATCAACAAATTGACCCCAGTATGTTCAGTTCTAAAGTAGTGAAGCGTCTTCCTTCAGAACATAAACTTGTTGTTGGCTATATAAAACAGCCTCCAAGCAACACAGTCTCATAAACTTGTTTATGAACATTACACTCCTCCACCATGAAGGATTACACGACAATGCACAAATTCAACATGCCATTTTCACCTGTTTGTCATATGAAAAAGGTTGGCTAACGGTTAAGGTTAGGCAACTAAAACCACTTTGGGTAAGGTTAGGGTTTGGTATAGGCAACTAAATCTTTGATGAAGGTGAGGCAACTAAATAAGGAAAACTTTTGCTAAGGAATTAAAACTTCATTCACAGTAGAGAGCCTTTCGGCACGAGGTGGCAACTGAACCTGGGTCGCTGGAGTTGAAGACACATAAAGCAGCCCCCCTGCGCTAGTTTCTCGTCTCCGTCTCCCCCGTCTCTCCTGAAACTGTCTGCAGGGCCCCTTTACCATGTACCGTTGCTTCAGGGCCATGTTTACATGAAAAAAATGGCAGCAATTTACACAAACGCACAGACGAGACAAACAACTCTTTTAACTGCCCTAGGGCTCTGTTTTTTGGTTGTTGTTGTTTTTTTTTCCCTCTTCCAAACAGTAATAACTTTATCTTGAGGAGGCTTATGAAAAAGAGAGTCTCTATTGCTGGATTCTGACAGGTCTGGTAGAGCGGGGCTTTATGTGTCCTCTTCATTTTCACAGTGCTCGTCCTTGCAAGTGTCACTTTATTTGTTGTCCTGCAAATGTGCCATGTGGGCGGGAACTCAGGCCAGATACTGGGGAGTGTCAGTCTTCCCCTGAGATTTGTTTGGACCTTCTGAGGCTCCTGTACGTTCAATACGCCAAAGGCTTACACCGTTCTTTCCGGGCAAGGTAAAATATGTAGGCCATACCATTGCATTTGCATACGTTTATTTTGAAAAGGATACTGCTATCATATCTTTCACGGTCATCAGTTCCCTTTATTGTATTGCAAATTTGAATCTACAAGGAAAACACAAACAGACAACATAAACAGTGGACAGCATTCATGTAATGAAAACAGCATGCCGAGAAGCTTATACTTATGTCTGTATTTGTTTATAAAATTGACGGTTTTGGTCAAGCCGAACAATCGGAATGGCTTTTCGTGTCAAAGCAGGCATCTATTCTTGTTGACAAATTATGATATAGCCAAGCTGTTGATTGGGTTTCTTAACAAGCAAGTGAAACTGAAATGACAGGTGTGAGGAGACAATTTACGAATCCACAGCGAGTGACAGCTCTGCAATCATTCCGCTCTTGACTAATTTGCGGCCATTGCAGGGGCTCCACTGGTACATGAAAATGAAAAAGCACAAACAGCAAACAAAAACATACTTTGATATCTTTCTATAGGAATGTTTTTAAGATGCTACCGCCTCCAGGAGCGTATATGATAGGAAAAAGAAGGACGGCGGTGGTAAAATTGCTGCACTCTATAAGTAAATTGATTGATAACTCAGAGAGGTTGATTGTCACGTTGACACGCTGTTAATGATTATTGATTACCTGTAATTGAACTGTCAAAAAGCTCTATAGCATTCTGCATCTCCCACTCTCCTGTGATATTGGAAATGGATAAAACTAATACAAGTGAGACCCTGGGGAAGCAGAGGTTTCACACTGGAGGAAAGTTCAGGACAATCACAAATATTTTATACATTGCCTGTATACATTGGATAGTCTGGGAGTAGTGCTGATTAATAATATAATCTAAAAGATGCTATCAAAGATGCTATATTCAGTTTTACAATGATTCCAGACTGCTATGTGGATTTATCTAATATTTCCTAATGTCTGCTTCTCTTTTTACTGGACTCGTCCATTAAAACCATCAGCATTTGAAAAGCACCCATTTGAGAAAAATACTGCAGATAAAACGAGCCATTTCAGAACTAGAAAGTCAAATATGCTTTTTTGCAACTGAAATATATGACTTAACACTATATGACTAATTTTCCCATTTGGTCCCCACAACACATGCTGACTTGGAGCAAGGAACTAACATGGCTGTTACGGGATCCCACAGGACTTAAGAAGTAATTCTAAACCAGACTCATAGTATATGATTAGATGTAATTAGAATCACCTTCAATTTGTCTTTTTTTGATTGTTTTCCAGTCATGTGTGAGCAGAAACCCAATTCCATATATATATATACATGTGCATGTGTGTGTGCCCAGCAGAGAAGCGTCTGAAAAACAGTGGTTATTTTCTTGCTTGATAGGAGCCAAAGAGAACAGCTGTCAATGAGAGTGACCCGGATGATAGATAGCCTACTCCGCAGGGCCAGCAAGGCCATTTGAACACGGGGACATTCACTTAGGAAACCCCCAGTTCTCCTGCAGAATTTATATCCTCTATCCTCTCCCCAATCAAAAGCCTTCTGTGTCAATGTCATTTTCACTACAAGCGTGTAGCATGAACCCGAAAGAGGCGCAAAGCAACTTCTTTCTTGAAAACAAATAAGCGGCCCAACACAACAGAACCTCCCAATGGGGATGTCTTGAAATGGATTATCTGTCTTTAAACACCCACACTCCTTTTTTCCCCTCCACTCTTTTACCTCTATATGTCTCTCTCCTCTTCTCGACATCTCCCGTTCTGTGATCCAAATTATAAATCTCAACTGGAGGGTGAAAGATAAAGGTTCCCATAGGAACACGGCTTTTATGTAAAGAAGAGGGAGCAGCGTGCTGTTGTAGATGCAACAGGAGCAGACACAGTGCTGATTGTTAATGTGTAACCACTAAAAACACTAGTGCTCCCACATAGTTAGGATCTTTATCTCTGGTACAGCAAGTGCCTGTGATAGTCTCATCTTTACTGCTTTGTAGCTTGGCCACAGTCACAGTTTAATACCAAGGCTACATTTTTTATTTCCTCTTGTGTCTCATCTCGTGTGCAGCTATAGAGGATTGCACCAATTGACAATGGGTGATGTCACCAGCAAAGTTGTAGAAAGTTGTAATTGGCTGTCAAAGGTGGCTAAACCTATATCCTGTAACCTGTATCCAGCGCATAACAATCAGACCACAAACAAGTCAACATTTCATCGGCATCTCTGTCATGATAAGAGAAAATTTTTCCATCCGCCTCTCGCACATTACTAGACAACATGCTATTTTCCATCTGTAAACTAATACATTTCTTTGCAAATACTAAACCCGTTTCAAAAATGACAGCTTATTTCTTTCTTCTTGGAAAAACACCATTTTTCAGAAACTCAGAAACTGCACTGAGTCTACCTATTATTGGCTCCTCCTAATGGTCGAATTTTTGGGAACATTTCTCCACAGGCACAGATTGGCTTCCATGGCAACAGGACTAGACCGACATGGACTGCAGCCTGGCCTCGTTAACCTCGGTGCTGCACCTGACAAGGAAACACATTGCTAAAGTCATAACATGGCGTCCACACAAATGTTTTTTTTTGACCAGAGTGCCCTCATGAAGTTCCTGCACTTGGTGAACAAAGTAGATTCTCTACCCAAAACGTGGTAAATATCAAATAAGCATATCTTTTAAATGATGCCAAAATGTCTCCCCTTCACTTTTGAGTCGGATGTTAATGCGTGCTAAATCGTGTTTGTTAAGCCAGAAAGTATCAACCCAGTTTGGGCAAATGCCATTGGTGGGAGTTTTTGCCAGCAAGATGATAATAAGCCTAATCCAAAACCTGTCTCTCCTCTGTCTCTCAACATGGTTGGAGTGCCTCATCCATCGCCCTTTCCTTGGCTAGCGCTGCCCGTTGTTTTATTTTCCTCTTAGCGTCACCGCTCCGCTCTTGTTTAAAAATCTGTTTATGCTTGTTTGTTTCCTTCCTGACCTCTATTAACACTTGGCAACAGGCACATCTCCACTTTTCATAATGCCTGTCTGAGATAGTGACTGGTTACAAGCAGCCAATTGAAATATATGCTCCGGCTTTGGTCGTCGGGTCAAGCATTTCGCTGACTTGGTATCACTCTATAAGCGCGGAGAGGAAAAGAGATGGAAAGATAAAGAGTGGACTCCTTAGATGAGGAGTGTATCCAACACTTTTTTTTTGTTTTTCATGAAAGTCCTTTTCTGGCAGACTAGAACAGTAATGCACCAGATGACCCAGCTTAATTAGCTGTGTTGGAAAACAGCACAGATTTTGTACTCTACTTAGAGATGAGTGGTTGAGCATTTATTTTGATCCAGGAAAGTTGAAAAATATATTTAATTACACAGGACTAGAAAACTGTATTTAATTGCCAAGCTGCATAACAATTAACAACAACCAAATATAACCTTTCAAATTGATTAATGCTATTAATGCTTTCAAAAATGAGCACATTACATTATAATACCAGGTAAAACCTTTGCACTACTGTTTATGCGTTATCACATTAGAGACATAAAACAGAAGTTCCAAGATGTCTGAGCATGTGTATAATATAAGCTTCACAGTTAAAATATGTATTAAAAACCTTTACATCGCATATACCCTTTACCACAGTCCATATTATAACTGCTATCACTGGATTTAGTTAGCGGGGCAGATCAATTTCCTGCTTTCCCTGGCAACAAGAGAGATCGTTTTGAGCAAGCTCTGAGCTCAAGAGCATCCATTGCCATCCCATAACGCTGCTCTGTGCCAGCATAAACCTCTTCTCTTCAAGCCTTCATCACTCTGTGGGAGTTGATTAATGAAGCAGATTTCCAGCCATCAAGCTGGGTGCAAACTGTTCAATTATGCATCTTGGAGTCTCCTTAGATCATGTTTTAGAAGCGGCGTCTGAGCACTCTGGGACCAGTGTGTGTGGGCGGGCTGGCCAGAGTCAGGCTTCATAGGTGGCATAGACTATATTTGCCTAAGTGTAGACCTTTGCCACTGCGACAAATTAAAGCAGAGGGATTGGTAGGATACTGTCAATTTGCTCTTTCACGAGGCCATTGCTGGGGCTGTCACAACGATCCTGGCAGGAGTCAGGATTCACACTCTGAGTTAATCAAAATGCATGGCTGGGGCAGGGAAGGAGGCAGCAGGCTCATGCTGTAAACAGTAAAGAAGCCATTTACAACCTGACGCAGACATCTGTCCTCATCAGGCACAGCTGGTCTGAGACTGCCTTACGATTGTTTGGCTGCTTTTGCAGACACTTGTACCACTTTCATATTTTATATTCGAGTATGCAATTTGTTATACAGCAGTTAACTGATATAATTCTTGGAGGCAAAAAAAAAAAAAAAAGCTTTGGGTGTGGTGCTGGTGGGTTTTGAGAAATTAAAAATTCAAATCTCAGCAGGGAAAAGAGTCAACATTATTATACATCTCATAAATACTCTGAATTTTGGGAATCATAATAAATGCAATGTTTATTGCTCAAAAAAATTATACAGTCTTTATTCATACTTAAAACAAAAGGCTCCCCATGTGGCCTCTAGAAAGACCGGGCTACTTCTTTAAGCAATTTATTTCTGTTTTGTCAATCCAACCCTGGGCTCTGTTATTAAGAGCCTTCATCTGTGAAAATGTGGTGTCAAGGTCTGCCTAGATGAAATACATCTTAATGTGATTCCATCCATATTCCTTCATCAATACAATGTCAAATGCCTCTTTGCCAAATAGTGAAAATATTACATGTGAAAATGAGGTGCATTTCATCATAAAATGCTTGGAGCGTCGTCTACATTTCTACAAGAAAAGACTGACCTTGATTCCAACACTATATATGGCTAGCATGCCATTTTAAGCATTTTATTGTAAAGGGAAAACAACAGTAAAACTGTCATCCACCACAACTGATGCAGTCCCTCGTTGTGCCAATCAGTGCAATAACAAAAAATTCCACAATGGAGTAATGAGACGCATAATTCCCTTAAGTTTTATGAAAATTCGATCAGCGGTGTCCAAGATATTGTTTTTTTTGAAGATTTATTTTAGGCATTTTTATGCTTTACTTGACAGAGAAACAGTAAAGTATGGGAGGAAGAGAGAGGGAAGGACATGCAGCAAATGGCCGCAGGCTGGATTCAAACCCGGGTCGCTGTGGGAAGGACTGAACCTTATATGGTACGCGCTCTACTCAGTGAGCCACCGGGGTGCCCTGGTGTCCGAGATATTGTGTGTGACATACAGACAATTAAGCATACATTGTGTAATGACACGCATCATTCCCTGAATTTTCGTCAAAATCTGATCAGTGGCGTCTGAGATATTGTGTGTAACGGACAGACAGACAGACAGATGGACCAGGGCCGATCCGTAGTCCCAATTTCATTGTGGGGAACCACTAGTAATGTAATAAGTGTGAGTACTTTTCTATGATAGTAATGGATACAGACAGCATCTCTAATCTTTTAGCAACACTACTTAATAACTTGACAAAGGGTTTGAAGTAGAGAGATGTAATTTGTTTACAGTCTTGGATAACAACATGGGCTTTATTTTTGGGAATCAATGGTGCATGGTGCAAAGCACAGTCAGTGGCGCATGGCGCGGGCGCAGAAGGCGTGCCGACTGATGTTTGGTAATTTCGTGGCAACCTGCAGTGCAGTTGGAAATGAGGCGGGATTAGGAGGAATACATTATCAGTAGTGTGGTAGGGTGCTGGGGTCCTCATGACCAATCAAATCACCACTTTTCCTTCCACTTAAAAGCAGTGCGCTCTGCACCACAGTGATCAATTTTGTGATGGAGAGAACAGCCTGGAGCGGACCCACCACAAAAGCTTCTCCCAAGAGCAAACTCATGTCCTTGTGCAGGAGGTGCAGAATCGCCAAGAGCGAATATACACACCTTAAATTAAATTAGATTGGGAGGACATGTTGCTCTGGTCCTAGAAGAACCATTGCCCAGTGTAGGGAACAGATCAATGATATTAGGTGAAGAACCAAACCGAAGTTGGCGGGGAACTGCAGGGCCAGTCTGGCTACAGGAAGGGCCATCCACCAGCCAGTGCCTGACCTCTATAGAGGGTGCGGCCGCCTCCACAATCCCCACTCTGTGCTTTGTGGCTGTTATGTCCACATGTATGTGTCAGCACACGTCAGTATGCATTCTGAGTTCTATGTTGGATGACAATCATTCACACCATAGCCACATGTGTATATTGTTAGAATGAATGAAAAATGTTGTATCTTATTTTTTCCTGCCTGAGGGAATTATATCAAGGTAAGCTTTTGAATCGGATCTGTTCATGCACACATTGCTTGGTAAAGGCACTTCTGACCTGGTGTGAGCAGGCGGGCGACTCAAGGGAGGCCACTTATTTCATGAGGATGCATTTGAGGGCTATACTAAGCTTTGTACATCGGAAAGGTTGTGGAAAGTGCTTATTTTATTTCTTTAGTTATATGAGTGGATGTCGATCATATCAATTAGGAGTCATCTAGTCTACTTATTGTTGGTTATGGGTTGATGTGTTGAAGTTAGCCGATATAGTAGTGTAGGGTAACAATGCAGTTGTAAGTATTAGTGATGTTTGAGTGGTCTCACATGTGGTTAAACAAAGACCTAATACAAATCCTACAGTGACTTTGTGACTTAAGCAGATCTAGAGGGATATAAATGTAGTGCCTTACTGGCCAGCATAACAATTGAATTTTAAGATTCAACACTTCATTAAATTACTTGTTAAGATGGATATATTTGAAGTGCACAACCACCGCTTTTCTCTCTGGGTTTCTTTGTGCTTGTGCTCGGTGATGATTCCCCTGTGAGCAATGTAACAGGTGGGTGGATGGACAAAACAAAAGATCAAATCAATAGTTTCAGCCACCGTCTAATTGCACAGTGGGAGCCAAAGGTTTTTATTACGGGCTCTGGTCAAACTTTTAATATACCTGGAGCCCCTGGAGTATGGTGTTCCCCACACCTGGGAATGGCTTTGTCTAAGAAACAAAGGCTTTCTCCGAAGTTTTTATATACCCTGTCTTCCAGTCAACCTTAGCTACTTCCAATTTTCAGAAGAATGGTTTACAAACAGCAGAGAACGTAATGAAGTCACAGTATCTGAATTAAGCTGCTTATGAGATTAGAGTATTCAACCCACCTTCTCTGGTGTGGAAATTATTAGAAAACAAAAGGTTTACCAAGCGAGGAGATTTGAACTGAACTGGAGATTTTCCTCCTCACTTCAAACGTAATGCCATCGAAATGGGTGTGCTGGAAATTAGTAATGCAGTCTCAGTTTTAATCAAATGCGTGACTTGGGGAAAAGTAAGACACCTCCAAAAATACTTCAGGTTGAATCTGCCCTGAAAGCTCGACATTTTAGTGTTATGGTTATATGAGATTTTGAGCCTCGGATAATTTGAGGAAAATAATCAATAATGTGAATAACATGGTAAGGCGTTGAGGATGCTTTTGCAAGGCAATTCCAATTTTCAAGTGAGGCACAAGGATGTAATATGCTCAAAATATTACACAAATGACACTATGATAAGAGATTACATAAATATACCCAGTGAATGCAGCTTCGTAAGTCTCATACAACACACATAATTGTCATGTTGTAGAATATGAGGCGCGACCAATCTGCTTTCTTTATCGGCCTTCTGCCAAACTGTTCTTATATCCTCACATTAGCTTAACAAATTAGTCAAAGGGCTGGCTTTCACGATGTAGCTGTGGTTGATACCAATAAGACAAAGAACCAGCCTACACTCAGTGCCCCCTTTATTAGGTATACCTCTCCATTTATGCAACAGCTTGCTTCAGTTAAATGTGTAAATAAAGCTTGAGTTTAAAGCATGCAGGCAGTGTCAAGAGGTTCAGTTACTGCGCTTCTAAATGTTAGAAGGGGCAAGACGTGTGATTGATGCGACTTTGAACATGGTCCTCCTGGGATTTGGAGAAGAATGGTGCGATAAACAAAACACATCCAGTCAGCTGCACTCCTGAGGACGACATGAGAGATGCCAGAGGAAAATGACAAGACTCGTCCAAGCTACCAGGCAGGCCGCAAGTAGCCTACTCAAGTAACAGCTTAGTACAACAGTGATGTGCAGAAGGGCATCTCAGAACGCACAACTCGTCAAACTTTGAAGCAGATGGGCTATAGCAGCAGAAAACCACGGCCAGATTCTACTGCTGTCAGAAGATGAAGCTTAAGTGAGCACATGATCGCCAAAATTGGATGATTGAAGTGTGGCAATACACCACTTGGTCTGATGAATCCTGGTTGCTGTTGCGACATGCTTATGGCAGAGGGAGAATTTGGTGTAAACAACATGGATCCATCCTGCCTGGTGTCAACAGTACAGGCTGCTGGTGGTGGTATAATGGTGTGGGGAATATTTTTTTTGCACACGAAGCCCCACCTCAACAAAGTCATGATCACAGCGTTAAGCACTGGCACTTCTTCCCAAAAAGGATATTTCCACACTCTGAATCCCTACCAACTCCTGCATTTAAGCTAACAAGAAATTGATTCTAGTCATATTCATATTCATTTACTGCAATTTTGATGGATCTGGATCCATTAGTTGTTACCAAGGTAACATGTATGCTTCCTTGAGTGCAAAGGAAATCTTTACAGTATTATAACATACAGAGATAGTATAAATAAGGTACAAGAATGAGAATTAAGATTTGAATAGTATTTTTTTTTATATATGAAAACAATACAATCAAAGAGTAATAATAATGAATTGTACACTTAGCTACTTCTACATACTTTCAACTAGAGACTCCATTTCAACTTTAAAATACTACGTTGCTTTAGGAGATGTTTGGATGTATTCAAGTTTTTGATACTCTTTATACTTTTTATGCTTTTGAAATGCCAATGGGCAGTGAGTTTTTGTTCCAAAACAGAGAGTAGGGGTCAAAAAGTGAGTTTTGAAAGCTAGAAATCTCAGCACCTGGCAAAGTAATCGTTGAGTCATTGGTATTGATCAACAACCCCTATCAACTCACTGCAGATATATCATAGTCATTTTGTACTGAGGGGCAGTAAAAATCGTACTTATTGCCCCTTTAACCTTTTAAGCAAGCTCACTTCAAGCTGCTTTCATCTAGCCCACACACTCTGTCAAGGAAATGTACTTTTGTAGTTAAAAAAAACAAAAATTGTTGTTTCATAGCATCTTGCTTTACATAACTGCAGTTTGGTGTTTTGTATTTGATTCTGGTTTCTTTCATGTCAGCAGCTCGCTGGGTAATGTCAGATTCCAGAGGTCCTCACCGTCCAGCCTCATTCCGCTTCAGCAAACAGATGTGTGGGCCAGGCACAAACAAGCTCCCGAAGCTTCGCTGGGTCCATAAATAACCTGTTTGTCTTAATCCATCAGTTTACTGGATGTAGAAAGCGTACCTTTGTAGCATGTGGGGGCCGAGTATTAGCTGGATGTCTAAGGTATCACGATGTATAAGCTTGTTCTTTGAACGGGGGTCTGGTCCACTACAGCGCTATTATGCCAGACTAGTGCCACCAATCCATCACGCTTAAGCGCAGTACACACAGCCTATTTCACTGGGCAGCAAGCCACCGTCACCCTCCCTCGGTCTATTTTCATACACACATCTATGGTTGTGACTTATTCATAAGGTTGAGGTGTTCAGGGAAATGGACAGAAGCTCAGAAGGCTACCTGGGACTTTGAGCTCCAAGTTCTGTCCTGCATTCATATTGGCATATAAGGGTATCTAAGGCCACTTTGTCAAAATACTTCTATTGCATACTGCAGAATAGCTTATGCAAAATATAGCACAGAGAAATGAGATATGTGCGCACTCGGTCCTATTTGATACACTGAGAAATGGACACCCATGTCTGCTAAACAAGGCACAGAAAGGCGCATCGTCAGACTGAAAGTAGGTTTCATTTCGACACATAATCTGGCTTCACGTTGCATCACTATTGCTTGAAGGTGTGTTTTTTGGCCCACTTTGGTTCTGGAAAGACGAGACAAAAACGGATGACATGCTGCCCTCGTCCCAAAAAACTCACCTCAGCAGTCATTATTTTCCACTCGGAGCAGGTGTGTTATTTTCCCACTTTCTAATTATAACCCTTTATCAGGCCCTCCCCTGATTAGTTTTAGGTGATAAGCAGGAAGTGAGAATGAAAAAAAAAAACAAGCAATCACAACGTTCAGAATTAGAAGAAAACTGCCTTTTTGTTATCACTGCAGGGAGTGAAATGGAAAGTACTTTTGAATGAGGGTGATTTTGAAATGAATTGGAGAACATGGTACGTGAGCATCTCTGTAAGGTGACAAGGTGTGGCAGGGCAATCAGCTACTCACTTTGCAATTCAGGCACTTTTGTTCTTTTATTAATCTTTGCAAATATTTGCAGTGCAGAAAAAACTTTTTTTTTTTTTTGACGAGCTTTCTTAGGGAACTTTGCTGAAACAGGGGTTGCCTACTTTCTTAAACTCTGCCGTGAACTTTGCTCACTTTTCATGGCAATCACCTCACTGATTATCCCGCTGAATGATCAAGACAACCGGCTTTCAGAGGGATGTCTCTGTGTTAGCAACCACTCCCACTGGGGCACATTTATGCATAACTGCTCTTTTGTGGAAATTTGGCAGGGCTAGGTGGGAGGACGCGAGTGCAAGTGCATTATTCAAGCGATTCTCTTTCACTTAAACATCACTTCGGGTCACATTAGGGTTGCTAATGACTGATGGTATCAAGGGATGTTGTGAGCCTTTTTTATGTCTTAATGATTCAAAGACACAAAGTCATCTGCAGTTCAAGACACGTATCCGTCACATGAATGAGGTGTTCAACTTTTGAAAGCAGGTGACTATGCTATTCAGGAGAAATTATTTTTCTACCATGGTTGACAGGGTTTGTTGTAAATTACTTTCTGCATGGTGTGTGTGTGGCAGAGCTTTCAATGAAATAGTTTTCAGGACAAAGTGAGGAAATACTAATTCTAAAGTGCATTTCATTGCATACAGTGTAATCCAGTTTGTAAAATGTATGGTGTGGGGTCTGTGTGTGTGTGAGAGAGAGAAAGAGAGAGAGAGCGAGAGAGAGGAAGAGATGACTTTGGAGATTGATTCGTGTGGCTCTCTCAGAGTCCTGCTGAAACACGAGCTCTTATAGTCAATTTGTTTTTGCATCTTTTCAAAAGGCATCTTCCAGATGCTCAGTCTGAGAACAGAATGAAACTAAAAACAGCAGACGCTTGTTTTTTCTGCTCTGAAATAGTTGCAAATGGCTTTTTGGTGCCAAGGCACATTGTTAGAATGTTGATGGATGCCAACTGCTTTGGAAATTGGCTAGCAAACGCCTAAGACAAACATCTGAAGCAGTGTCTGTAATGGGCCTGTTTGTGTATCAAAGCTACACCATCTAAATATAATGAGAAAGAAATAGATATTAAAATTTAATCTCTCAACTTGTATTCATACAGGTTTGTTGTCTCATAGCTGCAGTCCACTTTGTACTGTTCAGCCCTGCTTGTTACCCAGCATTCAGACTCAAAAATAAGCACAGTGTAAAATAAGACACCCACAACACTGCCTACAGGTTTCCTATAAATTGCAATAAATTCACTTTTTCAAATGTTATATGCTGAGGTCCCCAGGGGGCTTATATAATGCATCTCTCATAACTCTATTGAAGTGTAAGTGTTTAGTAAATGAAAGTGTAATAGCTGTTTTACATGTTAACCTCTAATACCACACAGGGGTTTTCTCTGACTGGTCACTAGAGACCATGAAAACACATCAGCAGTGCTGGTCAGCAGCCTTGGGGGCAACAGTATTTAAAGGATAATTCCAGCTATTTTCAACCTCTATTTCCCATAATTTTGCATTATACCGATCAATTCTGACCAAAATATGTCAACTGCTTCACTATAGAACTATGTACGTTTGCCTGGGCACGGGGCTCCAAAAATCAACCCCAAAAACACCCAAAGCATGTCACACATTTTCAACACACTGATAGTTTGTTCTGTAATAAGATATATTGGTAAAAAGATGTAAATGAAAAGTCATGCCTTTCTCATAGCTTTGCCTCCAACTCTCAAGACTCGCACCTCTGTCTGCAGTCGGTGACTCACCACTCAACAGGGTACGATGAAATTTCTTGCATTTCTCTGCTGAATAAAGGAATGCCAAATAGAATAAACAGTGAAAGTTGTGAAGTCATGGATAGGCATGTTTTTAATGCCCTTTATTTTTGCAGGTCTCGTGTAAATGACAATCTTGTTCTCAGGGAGATTTCTCCTGTGTAAATAAACGTTACATAAAAATTATAATTAAGGAAAAAAAACATTTCCCATTTTCCCTTGGAATATGTTTTCATCATATTTTTTTTCCCTGTTCATTTGTAAGCAGGCCATTCATAGTGAGATGTTTGGTGTTAGTGTGTACTGTACATGAGCCTGCCATGTTGGCAGACACTGGTCAGGCATAGTGAGTAGTGAGGTAATTAGGAAGCTTCATTCAATATTATTCATTTATCAAAAGGGAGTCTGCAAAATAGCTAGAAATATATCATGTTCAGTTTCTGCCCTCGTAAGAAATGAATGTCAAAATATTCAGCCAATGCATCACCACATCAAACATACATGTAAATACCTCGATTTAAAAAAATATGCTTGGCCTTGCAGTCGCCTTTTTTTAAATAAATATGTTGCTCTCTCTTTACATAATGGTATTAAATAAAGAGGCCCCTCTGTGCATAACAATGGCCTTTTGAAACATATTTCACACAAGCTCCTTTCAACATTTAATTGTATTAGAAATATACAGTGCATGTTTGGAACATTCTACTCAGAAAAGGACTGAGGAAAATGAAAGCTGTTATGGCACCATCTGAAAACAACTAAGTATAAATGCCCAAGGAGGGGTTATTGTGTCCCTGCTATCTGCTAGATTGATAGCTGCGAAATCCTGGATCTGTTTACTGCACAATTATCATGGGATCTCGTTTAAAAAAACAAATCTGGATGCAGCATCTGAGAATATACTAATGGCTCATGCTTGTGAGGCCCACACAGGTCAAATCAATGGGACGCTTTGGCTTTGAGCATTCTTTTAATGTATTGCCAAGGGTCTGTCGGTGTCACCCAATTTACAAGTTGGGAGCTTCGTGTATACCGATAAGCCAGAGCCCAAGCTTTTGATTTTCTTGACCTCACTGTTTCTTCTAAAATGTTCCTTAATAGAACATTAATAGCAAATGAAACAGTGGAACATATAATGTTTTCTTTTAGGGGCAAACTCCAGCTGATCTTTCTTGGATGTATTATTGGCATATCTACTGGTATATCTATTTATTGTAACGTATAGGACCCTGGATTGATTTCCCTCACTTACAGCGATGGGCAACTAGCGACCCACAATCCACCTCCACATCCCTCATACCAGCTCAATTTCTCACCTGTGTGCAGTAAAGCTGTAGGTACCAGAGCTAAAACAGATTTTAGTAGCGCTTTCCGAAGCCTTTAAATGTGCAATTTGCATATTTAGCACCACTAGAACTTTTCCTTTTTACTCTCTACAGCACTAAGGTCCTCAAAAGCCAAATTTAAGTCAAAGTCAGTCAGGGATGCAACACTTCACTCATCTATACCTGTGAACTATCAAGCTTAATCACGCTGTACAGCTTTTAATTTTCTACAAATTAAATGTGTTCCTTATTGAGCAGTATCTAATTAATCATGCAACTTCTGTAACCTTCTTGTCATATGCAAATGAATTTCACATTACTTCCAGGTTCTTTGTCGTGATTAGTATGCATGAACTACTGTGATACACTGATGGATAGCAGTATACACTGTAGCTAAATCTTTTTATAATCATAAGGCAACACACACCCTGGCATTTTATAATAAAGCACATTGTTGTGTAAGATATGTTTCTGCAATATGTATGTATGTAACATGTTACAAGCTTTGCTAACGGTTCAGCTGCTAACAATAACTGTATTCTCTAAAGCGGAGACAAAGGCAGCTGATCAACTAGGGAGCCAGAGAGCTGAGATCACATTCAAATAAAGTGCAAATTAATTAGGTCTATAAGTCATCACCAAGAATGTGCTGTGGGACTGTACAGAATCTGTGCTTGTGCAGTTGAATTTGTTCTAATCAATGACAGGTAAGTCCCATTTCCTCGTGTAAGAACCTGTTTTCAGGATACTTCCAGAGCCATAATGCTTCAAAGGAGGAGTAAGGGGCGCATGTGGTTGAACATTAGGGAGGTGTTTTGAAGCTCTGAAGATTATGAAGACTAACTGATTCAATTTTCACTGTTGTTGTTTCACGGATGCAACTGCTGCAAATTATGAATGCACTCGCTCCTAATGATTTCCTGAACATTGTGAGTCTTTTAAACATCTTAAGGATAGGAAATTAGAACTTTTATGGTCATTTATTATGTCATAAGTATAATTCATTATAATATGATTAATATAATGAAACATATTTGTGTTGCTACAGTGCTTCACCCTTGTTTAACATTTTGATGTTACTGCTTACATATAATTGTGATGAAACAAGCTCCCTAAAAAAATACCTTGACTTCTTTCTAAAAAATATTATTAAGCAATAGGTGAGTTTCTGTCCCCTACTGCCATCGATGTTGCCCGCCTCTCAAGTCCTCAATGCTAAAGTAAAATATACACTTCGAAATGATATATTCATGGAAATGTTAAGAATTCATGGTAATTTGCTGTACTTCATTTCAAGTGCGTCTTGGATTCCCAGATGCCTTTAAGTGAGTGCTCCTACCCTTCTATTTGTATGTGTTGAGTGAGTGACTGAACACGCGTGCACACATGGCACTTGAGTATCTCTCAACAGCCCCAATCACTCCTCAATGTCACTCATTTCCCTTGCTCTACAAGTTTTCTCTTCCCCCGCGGACCCTTGAGGATCCAAAAAACCTGTGGTTTATGTACACTTCATATCTCGGCTGCAATCTTCTGAGGGGGCCCCGGACCGCCATCCCGGCAGAGAACAACACATCATTTTCTCCTGTCAAGCCTTCTGTTAGGCCTCATCACAGAGAGCAAGCACTCAGGATCCATGATATTATTAGTCTCCCAGGGCAGGCTTGTTCATTCAATTTTCCCCTCAACATTGCACTGTAGCTAGCTCCTTCAGTGTGGAGCGAGAGGGAGGAATAAGAGATAGCGAAGGAACGCGGCTTGTGTTCATCTGGTCTGTGTGTTGAGAGGTATATCTTGTCAACAAGGCAATCCAATATCCAGGCTCTGTGCAAAAGGTATGGAATGCTATCCCCGCCACTCGGCCCTTTGCACAGCCTCATATCAGCCCATTTTGTAGTTTAGATGGTGAGATGCTCTTGATTTCCATTGCTGGGCTGGCTCTACTGTGTGATCAATGAAAGCCCTCAAGTCTTCAATACAATGCTATGACAAGGTCAGGGAGACTCTCCAAGCAGATCTACTCGATACAAACATTTGCACCTCAATGGAATCAAGAGATGTTGCCTGCAAGAAGTTCAATAAAGAAGGGACTGGATTTTTTTTTAATTTTTTTTTTTTTGGGCATATGCAGGGTCCAATCTGAGGCATCTGAGGAACTCTCAGAAAAAGGTGCTGCTGCTGTATTTTCAGCAGGGCTGCACAGTTCAATCCCACTCTCACTCTCAAAGCCCAAGGCTTAATCCCCTCACCGGTGAAGGCGTTTGTTTGAGGATCGCCCTCACCGCTGGCGCCCGCCTCTCCGTCCTTGCCTTGCCCTTCAAAGGCGTACTGGCAGATCTTCACTCAGGATTTGTCTTAAAAAAAGCTTTCTCTCCCAAGCCTGTGCTGCTTCGTTCCCCCCCAACTCTTTATTTATTTCTCTTGAATGCTTAAATATGTTTTTTTTGTTATCAGTCAACAAGTGGTATTCTATGGAACACCCTGTTAAATGTTGAATTAGCCCAAAATACAGAGGAAATGGCTAAGGACTAAATGTCAGCAGTCAGCACAAAAAAAATATTTGTACCACAGTCACAGTTTGCCTATTTTATCAATAAACAAGTGGAAATATAGCTTATTTTCAAAGATGAAGAACCACAGCCATTAAAACCTTATTTTATATTACAGAGGGCATTTAGGACGTTTGGCTTGATGAAATTGTGGCCTTTACAATAAACCACAAGCTATTATTAAAGGCCACTGTCCAATAAGCAATGATGATACACTGCTAAACAGTAATAGTTTATCCATTACGAGCAAAATTGAAGGAAATTATTCTGACCTTTAATTTCTCAAAGTTATTACAGACGAGGAGGCAAAGGGTGCATCCAAGGAGACGGTGTTGGTTTAGAAACGAACAAACTTAGTTATAACTCGGCACTTCATACAGATAACCATCTATTCAAATGATTGGACATAATTACATCTCTTATTCTGCTCTATTTGATAATGTCTGCCTTGTTGACATTCAGAATGATGATGGCCACTTCCTGCTGGAATGTATGTTCCTGTTTCCTTGGTTACAAAGCACCCTTTTTGTTTTATGGGTATTATCAGTGACTTTATTACCGGCGCTCGGACAAGTGTGGGCAGACATAAATCTCGTCTGAGCTGTCCGCCAATCCCAACTGGTGGGCGATGGTTGTTATCCTTTGAGAAATTTCCCTGATGCCTAACGAGGCATTTAAGCTGCGGTGGTCACCTTTGGAAAGAACGTCCGGCTCAGAAAGAGGCATAATGTCCTCATTCAGATTCGACACACTTAAAGGAAAACGCTGACCGTTTTTAAGTCAAAAAAATTGGGAAGTGGGTGAGAGAGAGACGCAGTCTTACAAATGAATTTCACTCCTATTCAGCAGTTTCGGACCAAACGGGTATTAGACTGGGGACTTTTCTATTAGATTTAAGCCTCCCCTCTCTCCAGCCTGCCAAGAGCAATCCCCCAACGGTCTGTAGAATCAAGAAAATAATCTCAATCCTTTCATCATTTTTCATCACTTTCCACTGCTAAGAGCACGCATCTCACACTTTTCCAAGCATAGATAAAATATTAAATAAACAATTTAATCAAAATGTAAACTGTACTATCAGCATGCTGATCTCTCCTCGTGGCTCATTATGATTCAAAAACACAACTACAACCACGGCATTTGGGAGACTTTTATGTTTTTTTGCTCATCCGTAGTTGGTTGACCATTATCTCCGAGTTTTTGAAATGAGCAGTAAGGGCAAAGTAAATATTCTTTGTCGACACAGCGCTGATACTATAAGCTTCTAATTCTTGAAAATCTGGGCTGACTCACACTCCACACACTATAGGGGATCGAGGAGGAGAGGAAAGAGGAGAGATGCCAGTGATTGATCGCTGAGCTGTCGAGCGGAGCTGTGAAAAGGGGATTGGGAAAGCTCGGATTTGAGAATATGCCAATAACTCATTTCCAAAGAAATAAACATCAGTTGCATTTACAGCAAATCAGAGACGGGCCGGGGAGGAAAACATGTTTGTTTTGATCTAACGCCCGCTCAACAATTTCTTCACTGCGCAAGGCTATAAAATTGGGTTCTAAAATCATTATTTTTTGCTCAATCAAGGTAGCTGTAATAACAAAGTGGATCGCGACAGTAAAATATGAAGCTGGCAACTTGTTCTTTCTGCGTCCTTGGAGAGAGAATCAAGATTAATGTTAATGTGAAGATTTGGAAGGACTATAACTGTCCATACATACTTATGTTCACATTAACTGTCAGTATTAGGCGGTGCATACAAGAGAATGATGTGTAGTTGGCAGCTACAGCCTGTGTCAATAAGGAAAGCCTGTGGGGTCCTGATGTTTATCCATATTTAAGCAGGAGGCGTTCTCCCGCTGCAGGTATCAATTATTTTCCCCACCTGAGGGCTTCCTTCAGGACCATGTATATGCCTGGACCACTCCCCTCGGGACAGGGAGCCACAGTCTGTCTACGTTCCAGCAGATAAGCCTAAAAGGAGATAAGTGAAGTACGCTGATTTTCATTCCAAAATGTTTGCTATATATCTATTTTGAAGGGGGAAAAATCCCAGATGTTGCTCAATATTTCAAAAATAAACTCCAAAATGTTACTGTTTTGGTAGCTAATAGTAGCTAATTCATAATTTCAATTACATCCCAGTTGTTTTCGAAATAGAAGATGTCAATGCCTCAAATAGGAGGATAAGGTCTTACAGGTTAGTCCTTCGTTGTAAATGTACAGTATGATTCGTTCTGTGGGGTTTGAAAACCAAGCTTTTTCCTGTAACAGTAGAACTGAGATAAAAGTCAAAGATTCAGAAGTCGCTCCCTGGGTTTTCTTATTCCTTGTTTTCTTTTCCCTCTATTTCCCTTTCTCCTTTTCTGGTGATCCCACCCTGACTTTTGGGTTGTTTGTCTTGCAGCAATCTGAAAGTCAGAGCCCGGTGCTCACTGAAGCAGCTCAGAGCCTGACCGGTATCAGAGGCAACCGTGTGGCTTTGAGAAACCTTTTCTCACACAACACCAGCTTTGTTTATGCTTGGGTAGAGTCTTGACACTACTGTAAAATGAGATTATGCAATCACACAGGTAGCGAGGAATGTTTTGCCACCTCCTAACCTCTACTGTGTCATCAAACTCTTTCGGACAGTAAACAAGATAAGTTCTAATTGCCGTTTGAGCAAATTGAAATTTGAAGTGCGACATCACTTTGGAAATGTATCGTGGCTAAACTCTCAGCGTCTCCGCATCAAACAAAGTGGAATGCAGTTAATGTAATTGCTGTTAGTGTGTGTGCTTCATTTAAACAGATCCAACTACTTGACAATTAAGAAGAGCAATTATCCCTACATCTTGAAGATGCATTACAGTAGGCGAGATGATAGCTGTCAAACCATTTGACTTGATTTGAATTGCTTCCAGTCACAACTGAAAAAAGAACTGCACTTGATTTACTATTTAGGAACTATGGCACCGACTGGTCTTAATGAAGATGATATTTTGGCTTTCTTATAACTGTGTGAATATCACACTGTGTTTTTTGCGAATGACATGTGAGTGTTTTCTCTTAAATATGTATTCTTGCGATATTTTGTAAATGTTTGAATACTGCATCAAAGGCTGGATGATGGAGATATGATATGATCTTGAAAATATCCTAAATACCATATTGGGCTTCATTATGCTTTGTCCAAAGAAATGACTTTGATTTTTTGAGATGAGACTTATGGATTTCATATCAAATACTGGTGAGTGGATATGATACGTATGTTGTGATCACACCTAGGGCCGCGGAGGATTGATGTCATCTGCAAACAACTGTTAGCATGCACTTGCTTTGACCTGTCAGAGATCCCTTGCGTGATCAAAACGTTATTAAATTTGGGAACATTCATGAAACGAGTCGCAAGCTTTGCTCTGAATCTTTTGATCTGTGTTATTTTGGCTCTGCACCAAACACAGCGATGTGCTAAAAGATCTACAATTATATTTTCTAAAGCCTGTTGCAGCACATAAATGCATTTAAAAATGTGTGACATGGAAGCTGTAGAAAAGTTCTGTGCACCTAATGGCAATACTGTTCCAGTATTTCATCTGATCATTTTTAGATAAGACACTGTGGCACTGAGATCAGCGGCTTATAGTAAAACAAAGATGCAAATAGAACAGCAAACCTACTCCTGGTCATATGTGAGGAACTAAAGTACACTAAAGTAAAAAAAAAAGAAAAGAAAGAAAAAAGAAAATCATAGATATGTATTATGGTAATTCTCCTCACTTCACTGCATTTTTATAGTCAGTGAGACACAGGCTAAGATAATACAATAATATTGACAGGAGGTCAGTTTTCATTCAATGAATTATGAATTTCCTCAACCGGACTGAGTTATTTCAAATTGAAAACGTATTGGATTTGACTTAAAAGAGGAAAGTTCTGAGCTCCTGAGAAACTCCTGAGAGGAATTATTTTTCATCTGTATTTTTTTATCCATTTCCGTCTTTTCATTGGCTTTATCCATTTCCCCCTGGAAGTATAGAACAAAACTTGTAAAATACGATTTGTTGATGTGTTTCTGTCCTTTCCGTTCTTTAAATCTTCAAAACCCAAACAGTGGCATTCAGGAATAAACACTGGGCAATTTGAACCAACAACATGGCAAGGTTTTCCAAACATAAAGAACTTTCATAGTTCCATAAATGCACAAAACAGTGTTTTTTGTAATAATGCTCTGCCGCTGGTTGAGTGTTGGTGTTTGTGCTGCTGCCAGATGATTGCCAGCTCATGTAATTTCTTGGCTTTGATTACGCCGTTAGTTCAAACCCAGTACTTACTCAGAGCATGGGGTAATCCAAATGTCAGTATCTCTGAGCAATGAAGGCCACAGATACAGTATAGTTGATTCAGACCAATTTATTCAGATGGCTGCGTTACTGTATCTCCTTCACTCCCACACAACAGCACTGCATAAGCCCGATAGTCCTCTGAGTCAGAGTTAATGTATACAACAAGACAGCTTCATGTCCGGCCAGAGCCGAGCAGGAGAATGGATATCAACCCGGCGACATGTGATTTGCATAGACAGCACAGAGGGATTAGAGCATCATCTGTGGCGTCTACAGAAACGGCAAAGAAAAAAAAAAAAAGAAAAACGTGCCACTATAATTCATGAGCAACCCGAGCCCTCAGATTTGTTTTCATGTGATTCCAACCAGCAAATCCCGATCAGACAGTTATCCCGATAGGAGAAAAACATCCGCGCTTCGCATTTAAATATCTGTGGTCCCAACTTTTATCAATGACAGACAGACAACGGCACGTCAGGCAAACATCATTTGGCATTATGTTCTCTTTCCGTGAAGGCTGCTTCGCAAAAACAAACAAACCACAGGCCTCTCAATCTTCCCTTCACATTTTTTTTTTGTCCTGTTTTTTTTTTTTTTTAATTTCATGTTGTTGCCCTCTGACAGGCCTGCAGGGAAGTCATTTTTTAGGTGGAAAGACTGCGGCATCTATCTGCCTGAGTGTATTTTTAAAGTCACAGGCGAGGCTGACATTATACCTGCTCCTGCTGCGCTAGCTGAAGGGGAATCCCCAGTGGCACCTTGTCGAGCGGCCATGTCAATTGTTTGTTTGCATACCGAATAGCTCGGGGCACTATGTTGTCTAGCTCGGAGAATAAGCAGCTCATCACTACCCATGAACCAACGGGAGATCTGTATGCCAACCAGGAAAATTCACTGGGATAGGCAATCGTGTAACTGTCATTAAAGGTAAAGAAATACATGTGCTAGATGATGGAAATAAGGTGGCACTGAAAGGATGAAATTAGGATGGGAAAAGGGGAAAATGGTGCCACTTCCTTCACATATACTCCATATTGACACATTGCACATTTGGAGGCGAATTCCTGAATAGAATGAGTACTTCTTTCTGTTAGAGTGAGTATTTTGTAAGTACGCCAAGTAATGAAGCTCCTGTACCATGAAAAATCGCTGCTTAGCTTACCCAGCAATACTTTTGCCCTTGATCCCATCTGAAAATGGTGGTTATGTAGATGGGAAAACAACTTGTCACGGAGCTTTTGCTTTATTGTTGCCGCTGATAAGGTCAAAGATTGAGAAACCTCAACATGAAAGTAACTTCTGTCCTTTAAAATGATAATAAACTATTTTCAATTAGAGTTTACCCTGAAGTTTAAAAGCAATAACCTTCTGAGAGGTTTGAAAAGGATGATAAGTTTGAGATGCAAAATGAATATTAACTTGGGGAAGTTAACGGTGAGAACTCTGTGGCAAATGTGAGTCACCAAATCAATCACAACTTTTATCTTTCTGGTTCTAAATGAAAGAGCTGAATAAGTGGTAGCTGATAAAAATGACTATAAATCTTGCCAGAGAAGCACTGGCTAAATATAAAAAAAACAGCCTTTCCACATTGGTCTTTTCCACTGCTATAAAAAGGGTCAAATTAAGATCCACCTGAATTTAATTAAAACGTCAATATGACTCCGATTTGATGCCAAGCCAAAGAGGTCAAATATTAGAAAGGTATCTGTTGAGCCGGTGTGCACCAATACTTTTCCGGTAAAAACGTCTTCACAGTTAATACCACAGAATAAGACAGACACAGTAACTGAATGCATTACACACAAGCCTCCATCTGCTTTGGGTTACAAATAGTGACCCCTATTTTCTTATTTTCATTTGTTGTAAATTGAATCTCTTGGGTAGCCTGACTGCATCTAGGCCACTGATAGTGAGTTTGAGGAACTGCATAAGGAAGCGCATTTGATCGATTTCCCTTATGACAGGAAAAAGAAACTTCTGCTATGACATTGGCAGAGAAAACAGGCCTTCGTATGTGACATAAACATTGACATACAGTGTATCCTGGTACTTGTGTATATCCTATAAAAGACTAGTACATGCCAAGGCCCATATAAAACAGTATAATGTCTCTCTGATACAAGACAACCCGTCTCCAATTTTTTATTTATTTATTTGTTCTTTGCCTTCATGTAGTAAATATGCCCTATGCATGCAGTAAGTATGCAATGTGTCTCTTGCACGCTGCCTGGTTTTGCACAGCTGTAGTGAGAGAGCGCTTTATGGTTGGTCCACTGGGCTGCCAGCTCTCCTGTCCCCTGGGAGAAATCCTAGTGTACCCGTCTCAAAACGCTACTTAGACGGGCCCTGTGGGACTCAAGCCACTGAGGGGCCCGTCTGCAGGAAGCACCCGTTCCTTAGTTTGCTTGGCTGCCTTTGAGAGGGAAGAGAAATGACAACCTGGATCAACATTTTTCTCACAGCGTTTTCTTTTTTGTTTTTTTGGGGGACCAAATCTCAATGTTGTGTTGCTGTCGACCGATTTTATTTCTCAATCAGCTGTCCAACCTTTGGAAGGAAAACGTAGTTAGCTTTATTTTAATGCGTGTCTGCCACTGTGTCTCACAGGTTATGTCCTACAACATATTAAATATTGGCATATTTAATTTTTTGACGATTAAATTTTATGATGTTTAAGCAACCTTTTAAGGAGCATCTTTTCAGAGTAACCTGGTCTTTCAAGGTAATTGATCCCAACATTGAGATGTGGGTCTTAAAAAGTGAATACCACTTAATTTAGGAATTTATGTCATCTTGTGACCATAGCACTAAGCTGTTTAAGTCAATATTAGAATTCGCTCCACTGAGATGCTGGATGGTGTTGAGATTGGACATGCAAGCATGTGTATATCTATTGTTGCTTTATGCCACTCCAATAAAACATATTCCCTGCACTACTATATTGTATGGGTCTACATTTGTTTCATATATTATAAAATATTGTAAGCAAACTCTAAAAACCATGTGAAAGGCAAACAGAAGACAAAAATAACAATTCTGGATCTTTATTGTCCAAACATATGGTTTAATATCACAGTCCTGTATACGACCCTTAATCATTTTGAATGAATACATGATCGAATATGAATACCTGATAGAGCACATGCATGAAATATCCTGAGGTGTGAAAACATAGCAGCATTGTTGCATTCACTCACTTTCCTGGGCCAACTAATATTATGAGGACACTCATTAAACATTAATCTTTAATTATGTGATTTAGACATTTTTTATGTGAGTCCGGTAGAAAAGTAGGTTGCAAAATGAATAAACGAATAACTATTTGAGAGGTAAAACGGTGGCTTTCACAGTTGCTCCATTCAACTCTTTTGTGTGTGTATTTTCTGATTTTAATGCCGACTATGTTGTTGCAATTATTCAAAACATCAACTTTCCCCCCTTGCCTGCTGATGCTGAGCACTCCTCTCTGCAGTTCAGTTGCTTGATATCTCCCAAGACAATTTAATGGGAAATTTATTTCATTTAAACATCATACCACAGTGGCTGTAATTAATTGTTCCGCTGTTCAATGTACAATAGTTCAGTGACTCCATTGTGTTGATGCAGGCTTGTTACAGTTCCATGGTGTTGGATGCCATGCTGAACCTGCTAACAGATGCTGCTGTCACCTCAAACGTCCACCTAGATGACTCCAAAACAAAAAAACTTTGGAATTAATCACACTACATGCAGTTCTTTTCAATGTGATTCCTCTTAAGTGAAAGAAAACTTTAATCTTGTATGATATTGGATTATATATATTAGATTATGAGACGTAATTGAATGAGAATTTCACTGCGAATGTTCACTTTTACTGTTGCATACTGTTGTTTTGTGCTTTCCTTTTAAACTGAACTTCCCTCCAGACAATAAATGATATGTATTGTAATATATATAACATTTCCATGTATTCAACAATTTTGCATCCTATTGTGTTTTGTTAAAGCATTTACTGATACAGAGGATGTGATGTAAGAACGCCTTGTGCCATACTCCAGGGCGGCGGCAGTATTGTCAAGTGGGCATCTCCAATCACAGCTGCTTCATTGAATTAGGCCCATAATGCTTCCAGAAGGCTCAGCAATAATTACTGGCATCCTAGAACCGTGCCCCTCCACATCCACTGTCAACACTTAACAGACCTACAGCCACCGACACCAGGGCGTCCCAAATTTTTCATGCCAATAACCCCCAAATACAGACCATGGACCCCCCATTTAATAAGTTTTGTCCTCTAAGAAAACCCCTCTGAGAAGATTTTTGTTGTCATTTTTGTTGGGGAGATAACAACAGTGGGTAGTAAAACTACGATTAAAACACTCATCTTTATACATTCCCTCGTTCTCACTTCTAGAGAAAAAAAGTCATAAAAAGAGAAATAAAGAAATAAATAAAAGTGAAATTAAACTATTCCTCATTTTATTAGGGACCGTTGGTGGTCCCCGAACCACTGACCTACACTATCCTCCACATACTGTATACTTGGGCTTATGCCTAGTTCAAATTACCCAATCATTTCTAAATGTAGTGTCAACAACAATAGACTAATGGGATGGCTGATCCTCCTGGAGTGAAACAGTACAAATTTTAATATCTTCCTATCAGCTGATTCATTAATTTCGAACTGTTCTCCCACTTGGTGTGTCACCAGGTGTATCATCTTGTATAAAAAATTTATGTATGAAAAATCTAGGAGTAGCTATGCCTGAACATAAGAGACAGGCAGGGTCTTCACCTCTTTTCCTCTTTTTTTTTTTCTTTTGGGGGGGGGGGAGAGAGAGAGAGAGAGAGAGAGAGAGAGAGAGAGAGAGAGATGGTAGCACATCATAAGTTTCACCTGTAATAATTCCATTGCCCTCCATACCCCACAGCTCCCTTTAACCAAGTTTCTCCCTCGCTATGCTTTCCAAATTCCTCCACTGACCCTTCCCTGCCTGAGAGACAGCCTTTTTTTACACCTTGCTGCTTCCTCCTGCCGATGTACTCGTCTCTACAACCATTGTTCTTTTTCTCGACGGAGTTGCCCTACTCCTTAAAGGTTGCCCGGTGTCCAGCCCTGAGCCTCCCCACCCTTGTCGCACCTACAATGTCCCTACGCCTCTATCTCTTGGGTTTTATCCTGCTGATACGGTAGGTGCTATGCCCCTCGTTGTCGGGCCTTTAGACTCTGTCAATGTCATCTCTAATCTTGCCTTTGCACATTTTAACTCCTCTGTTAGCCTAGATATAGGTAGTCCAGAATCCCTTTCCCAAACAAAACCACACAACTAAGACATTGTGGGACTCCAAGCCATTTCTTCACATATGAGCTCATGAGCCTCTCTAATTTCCAAGGTACAAGGCTAAATTACAGGCACCACAACACCACAGAGAGTGTCACTGAATCAAAATTGTTTAGAGGCACTGCACTCACTCAAATTATTACTTCATATTTTTACCAGAGCAGGGAGATGTTGCTTTGAAGTTTTAAGTAAACTGCCTCCATTTAAAAATGTGTGATGAAATTATTCTATATTAATTGGAGTACACATGGTTGCTTCCACATTGCATGGAAGAGAAAATGTACCATATGGCCTAAGAAAAAAAAAAAAAAACTGGCAAGATAAGCGCTATGATTCACAGAAGTGATGAAAAAACAAACAAACAATACAATGAGCACAGACAAAAAGCCTTTGAAACAGTAGAGGAGACAGTAGAGAAGAGTCAACAGTGGGCAGAAATGCAAAAAGATGAAATCACAGACTCTAGCAATATCATTCAAAAGTTGTATCAAAAGCCAGTCGTATACAAAAGGAAAAAAGCAGCATATGAATAAAAACACAGAAACAGATAATAATGGCAGTGATTACTCTTTGAAAACTTTGACTATTTCAAGATACAGCATTTTGTTGGGGGAACTTTTCATGTTGTGGTTGATATCCATTCAATCAGAATGAAATGTAAGACGTCAAAGAATTTTTCCAGGTTACAAAAATATTCTTCTATTTCTGTTCTGTGCACTCCGGTGTTGTAATGCACTTCAAAATAAGTAGGCGCCAATCTGTGGGAATTAGTGGGAACTTCATGAGAGCAAAAGTTCCAGTGTCTTTGGGCAGACATGTAAAGTGACTTTGTCACAGCTATGAGCTGTACATTCATTGTTCATTGAAGCAAATCTGACAAAAGGAGTGGAGGTCAAGAGAAAGACAAGCCAGTGCGGGAGCGGAACATTATATAAGGAGTGTTAAAAACTTAATATGACTGAAGTGACACAAATTATTAAGAGGCCCATCTCATCTCTGCGCTCCAATGTAGGCAAAGTTCACAACAGGGTATTGGTCCCCTGCCATTATGGACCATCATCAGAGCAAGGATGACGAGAAGGGACGTCCCTAATTAGCCCTTGTCAGCCAAATGACATTCTAATCACGTGTTTCTGGTAATTACTTCACTTTTAAGATCTCTCTGCAGTTCTCGGTGTGACACGATAGCGCTTGTCACTAAAATGAACCTCTTTAAATACATGTGGTGCTTACTGCCAAAAGGGGGGAAGGAGGCGAGAGGAGAAAATGGAAAAGCGCAGGGAACGACTGCCTCGATCCTCCACTTTCAAGCCCCGAGGCATCCTAATCTGAAAAAAATGCTTCTCATTTTATCATCTTCAGTGCATAAAATTGAGAGGTGTGTGGTGTATTTACGTGGACTAACAGAGTCTTGACACTAGCAAGTCTGTACTTATCTGTTTGCACACCTTTTAGGTGGCTTTGGTTGATAGCCCTCCCTTCCTGAACTTCTACCAACTGAGCTGGTTATATGTGAAATTAAAAAGGGAAATTATTAAACACCCGGCTGGAGCTAAACACGGTGTCTGGACACAGGGCTTGGAGAGTGATTCATTTTCATCCTGTGTTAGCCTGCAAAATTGATTCAACCATTTATGCTCTCATATTCCAGAGTATCTATATATTTAGCACGTAGATTGAAAGGAGCAGGTAAAAAGAGAGAGAAAGCAACGGAGAGACCAATTGAAAAAAATGGAAACAACATTAAATTTACCATGTGAACATCCATCCAAAGTTATTAAAAGTGAGCGCAAATTGCTTGTTCCCACAACAAATGGTTGGGAACTTTCTTTTCCTGCAGAAAGGCTGTGTGATTACCAAATAACATCCCTTCCTTATGACAGGCACTTTGTGTGGCTATTCTGGGGGTTGGTGGTAGAGAGATAACAAGTTGTGCTAGTTGGCCAGGAAATATGCCCATCTCCATACAAAAATAGCCCATACATTGTTAGTCTGCTTCTGCACCAGTCCTGCTGTGTCCTGTGCTAGAAAACGACTCCCCAACAATTCCTAAAACCTCTCCCTGCGGGTAATCATTAGTTGGGACACATGTGACATCATCTGAATCTGTGCCCTTGCAAGCCTTTTGGGACCACTGGATCGGTAGACACATCATTGAATAATACACAGCTCTTTTGCTGTGTGAAGCACAGGGGACAGCGAGGGGGAAGCGGCAGAGCATTATGCTAAAATATGTACCGTTCCCACTGTGGTCCGCTGGGCCTCAGCGGCTGTTGTTTGTGACGCGATGGCTGTCTTGGCTTCTTGGTTCGCTCCGTCTCCAACCTGGGGCTCATTATGTGTGACAGCGCTCGGAGAAAGGAGAACGCAGGTAGAGGGTGGAATGAAAGGAAGGCAGGGAGGAGGCTTGCTGTGGAGAGATAGGCCTCCTCCTCCTCCTGATATCATGGATAAATCAATTGACGCTGTTTTGTGCACTTTTTCTGCTGACCCAGCAAAAAGAAAAAAAAAAAATATTCGTCCAGTTGCCTCTGGCATGGCAGGCACAGTTTGAGTTTAGTTCACTCTGTCACTATTATGCCCCCCACCCACCCTTCTTGCTATTGCAAGCACACTCACATACAAAAATGCACACACACACACACACACACTCACACACACACATACCATCCCCTTCTCCTAAAATGCATTTGTCGCCTGTGGAGTTATGGCATTGGACTGTCTGCTAGATATTAGGGTTGTGGGGGTAAATCTGGATGATGGATGATTTCTGTTGTGCTGTCAAAACCAGCGCTTGATAAAAGAACAACACAGGACAGACGCATAAGACAAACGGATGGTGGGGGAGAGCAGAACTCGCATCAATATCTGCTTTCACCAAAATCCATACCACTGGAGCAATTTGAATCAGTACCTGTGGTATCCTGAAACTTCCACTTACAAAGGGCAGTTTGTTTACAATGTCAGACGCATTAGAATAAATGGCAGGGAATACATTAAGCGTCCTGCTCACAGCTGTATTTGCAAGGTAAACATTATTATGGGTTCTCAATCAAATGTTTTTCGTCTGCATGTTGTGTCAGCTCACTAGGCGTCTTCAGCTGACTGTGGGCAGAACAAACGCACTGCTGTCTTGTCTGTAAGAGGAATAAATATTGATATGCTCCAGTGGCCTAGTATGTTAATTAAATACATGCTTATTGAAATTCAATGACAGCTGGAATTTCACAGTGAGCAGGGGATCATGCTTCTCCCCAAGAGTGTAAAACATAATTGGTTGACAGCAAAAAGTAACACACAATTAGTTAGGGAGGTTTAATTAATATTATTCAGGCAAGGTCCTCGGTTTAGATGCTTCCTGCCGCGTTCTGCCTCTCTGTCGTACAGACGCGGCAGATGTGGTGCTGGGAGCTCAAGGCAATTGGTTGACGTGTACAACAGGCGTCCATGGTTGGAGCTGTAACCCTCAATGGGAAGAAAAGTTGGAAAAAATCATCCCCTCAAGGCCTATTCTGAACTATCTATGCTTGAAATGACACAGTGTCGTTGTTCCCAAATCAAATGTAGCGCTTCTCTCACCTCCCCCTTCGCAGCTATGTGTAAGGATTTCAGCTCCGTTGACGTTGCTAACAGCAATTACTGCATGTGGAAGATAGTATGAAATAAGACTTAACCGCATGTGTCATAAAAAAGTGATAAGCAGTGATCAGCGTCTATGTAGGAGCATTATGCATCACATGCCGATGTGCGAAGACAGGTCTCATTTGAGAACACTGGGGGAATTGCTATTCATTGTTTGTGAAGGGTGCAATTAGAGCCTGAATGTTCTGCTTAAGTCTCGGCACAGCCTGTTTTAAGCTCGTTTTTGTCAGCGCCGCCACTCCTCAAGTATCTATCCCGCACCTCAGTCTCGCTATATCCCCCTGCCGATTCAACATGAAGATCCTCAAACCCATACACTTAATTCATGCTCACCCTCCCCTGTCCCCGCCTCTGTCTTCCCACTGTGGCGTTGACACCTGGAGTCCTTTGTGAGTCATGTATCACACTCACTTAAATGGCCTCGCACGGCTTATGGACAACAATCCGCTTTGTTTTGGGCCATTGTGTGAAACATTAAAAAGCAATTTGCTGGCAGACCTATCGAGCGGACCTGCAATCGGTCCCCCAACATCACTCCCCAGGTGGATTGTTATTGTCATTGAGTGGTTGCGGGGGGAGGAGGACCGCTGACAGTAGGCGGTTGGGAAATTTCAGGCTTTATTGAGCTGGGCTTCACAAAAGCCAAATGGAACTGAATCTGAATTGAGGGTTACTGTGATATGTAGATACGCACACGTGCACACACAGCAACACACACACACACACACACACCTCGATTATTTATTCATGTCCACATCAGAAGCAATAATACAGGGCCATAAACAATGCAGATTTGTCCGGACTTGCCAGCTGCAGATGTGTTCAAGGATTACAGAAGTCCCTCCTCCGCATTAACCAGTTGCTAACAATGAACAGTATCCTACCAGATGCTTCGCTTTTCCTGGTCGTATCTGCTGACTCAAGGCTTGTCTACATGGTCAACCAAATATGAAAAGCAGTAGCACACACGAAGATGCACGCACACACAGACACACACTAACACACACACATAGACACGCAGGAACCTACAGGCACACACAGACACGTGCAAAACCCAAACCTTTAGTGAAAAAAAAAAAAAAAAAGATCACTGCTTGCATATTCAACCATCCAATTTCCAGCAAGCTCCAGAGAGAACAAGGTCAGCAGTCTGTTGGCTGCCTCGCCCACCATTAACACACACAACCCCACCCTCTCCTGTTTATTTCCTCATACAGCAGAGATCAAACAAACATGACCTGCACTCTGTCGTGCCTTTATACCAGACCTCACCGCCAGATATTAAATCAAACACTATGGGAAATGGGACATTTCAGACGGTGGACTGTGCCTGGCGCTTTTCCAAGGGAAGCCTTCAGCCGCACGTGCCGGCTGTCCAAGTCATGAATAAGAAATTAGCGCATCATTGGACGACTGGACATTGTGCATCTGTATTTGTGTTGAGAGGAGTGTGGGTAAAGAAGTGCTGAACAGGGGTTGTTTAGATTTCAGCTCTCTCTTCATTAGTCGAGGCTTGTTGCAGTCGAACGGTTGCCCCGGGCGATGCACAACAATCACTCAATGACACTGTTCATTCTTCTGTCCAGGCACTGATGAATGATCTAGAGTGTCCCCGACGTGGGTTAGCTGCGGCGCGCAAAACAATGGCAGCAGTTGGAGAACTTTTAAGCAAACACTCACTATAAAAGGTGTGTGGAGTGGTGGCAATTTAAACTCCATTCAGTCACCCACTCATACAGTCCTCTACGCACTATAGGCTCAGGGAGCTTTAGAAACTTGTTACAGGTTTGTATTGAGTTTCTCAAACACTAAGTAGATACTGAAGTAAGTAGATACTGAATTCAGAGATTACACTCAGGATCCTGATGCGACTTGGCATGCCTGCAGTCTCACTGTTCAGTGAGATCTCGAGCAGGAGCCAAGTTCCCTGTCTTTTTTTGCAATTCCATATATGTGGTGTAGTGACCTCAAAACACATTAGTGAAATCTGCAATATACAAAGACCTTGCTGTTATAATGGACATGTCAGCAGCATATTTTCCTCCCCTCATAAAATACAACCATGTGAGATCCGTGACCAATTGCTTGATGCCTCCATATTAAGGTTAATTTCACATCTGGTCACAGGAGTGATTATATTATTGATGTCTTCACCGTCAATTTGCTATGGATGTAATATTAGCACTGTCTGTTGGCAAATTAATATAATATCAGCTGTGTCACATAGTAGGAACAATGAATGATTCGGAGAGGGGTGGTCAAGGCTCCCCTATGTGTGTATTGGGTGTGGTTCTGCTTGTCAAACTTCATTGTTTTCAGTACTTTTATTGTAGTCTTGTATCATCCTTAAACTTATGGAAAGAAGCAACTAGGAGGGTGCTATAGGGGGGAAAAGTTGGAAAAATGATGAAATCGCAGAAAACAGATGAAATCGCCCAGCCATCCTCTCAAGGTGACCGATCCAAAGTTAAAAACTTCCCTGTATGATGTGACGGCCAACCTTTCCCTGGGTGTGGAAGCCTAAAATCTATAGAAGTGTCATACCTCTTCATTATAAAAAACAAAAAGGGCTTTACTGGATTTATTAAAAAAAAAAAAAAAAAAAAAACTGGAAGCTGAGCGGGATAATTGTGCCAGTGTTTTATGTAGCCAGAGGAAATGTTGCCACAGGCAAGCCTCGGGACCCCTCAGCTCAGAGTGCACCAATTACCGCACATTTCCCCTAGCTTGGCACTTTATGCCTAGGCCAGAGTTATCACGGACCCAGGACGGGAGGAATTAAGAGAAACTTTGGATAGGCGAGCCTTGGATCCAGCTTTTCCCAGCACAGATGATAATTTTCCAGGCAATTAAGATGAGCCGCGCTTTAGAAGGTGGGGTCAGTGCATGCTCATGGGAAACTTGTGCGAAGAAACCAGCGCAGCGCTGTAGCAGGCAGTGTAAAACACCGGTTGTCAGCTGTCCTACAAGCTTGGTTAATTGACCCAGCATTGAGACAGATCACTGATATCAAGGAGTCATTAAGTTCTTGAAAATGAGTTTCCCTGCTGAAATACAGTATGTTCCCTAAATGATGCTTTTTAATTTTTTTTACAAAAGTGTCTGGAATATTGTCCGGAATACTGTTGTTGATCTCTCTTACAGTCACAGTGAATACAATTAAGACCATTATCCACAACAGCCTGTCTGACCAAACTGAATGTTGATTAAAGCTCAGTTTAAAGACTGAGATGCTTAACAAATTGATATACAACAATTTTAAGAACAAACATACTCCCTGTACTGTCTAAATGCTTCTAATTGTATGGTATGTACCCTGTCACTTCTGAATCTGAAGTTTAACATTTGGATGAGTTGGATTATTTTGTACCAGCTACCTTTTGCATTAGTTAGATATAGTCTGATAAGGGGGTATATTTTTTTTCAGGTGAGGTTAATAGTTTTTATAGCCTGTGAATATCCTGGTATGCAAGTTATAACAACTACTTATACAATAGCCCAAATGAGTCCTTACTTGCATCCAACCATACGATACGATACGATACGATACGATACGATACGATACGATACGATACGATACGATACGGTACAGTACAGTACATTACAGTACAGTACAGTACAGTACAGTACAGTATGATACGGCACGGTACAGTACAATACGACACAATATGGTACGTTGCGGTACGGTACGATACAATATACTTGTCTGCCGTGGGGAAATCTGTTTTGGACTCACAGTGCTGCTGGTTTTCCATACAATACAATAATACAAATCAATAACACAACATATTGCGGGCACCTTGGTTTTACTTTAATTATCAAAGGCGCACTTCACAGAAACACAAAGCTTATTTATCACACATACTGTATATCAAAACTTTAAACAATCTTTGATTTTGTCCTCCGAGTGAGGTCATCTGGAGGACACTGATCACAGGTAGTGTTAAACACAGCTCAGTGAAATGAGAGAGAGAGAGAAAATAACTGGTGTAAAGCCTAAATGAGGTTTGATGCTGTGAAAACATAATTTTTAAATTAGTTTTAACAGAGCTTTTTTTAATAGCTCAAATCAAAACAAAGCCTTCCTGCCAAACATCTAAATGGCTAGAGAGAATCTTCCTTAGAGAATCAAATACACTGATGGCGGGGCCAAGATGTATTTTGGGTGAAATGCCTCTTAATTAACTATTAATACTTTCCTCTCTTCTCCATATTCCTGAAGGTTATCAGGAGTTCAAAAGCACACAAATACAATTTCCAACCCGAAACCTCAGACGCTCCCTCTCGCCGCTGACGGGACCATGCTGAGATGTTGTTCTAATTTGGTAGCTTCACTGGTGAATGAGACACCAAGGACGAGCCTATACACATCTCCAGCACATAGCATAGAATGTTCTAGACATAACACAGTCTAAATGAAAAAAGCTGTAAAATGCTTCTCTCTCCAAAGGGGGGTTCTGTTATAATAGACTATTTCTTTCTACAGTACAGTATTTCCCAGATGAGAAGAGCTGGCTACGCTACCATTATCTTACTAGGTTCCGTCTGGGCTCCCTTTAGCTTGTATTTATAACCCAACACATTTCACTCATCTTCCCTGCTAAATAATTTAGCAGCACAAACCACATTAATGGGGATGATCCATCTCTGGGAGATGAGAGGTGGAGAGTGGTTATTTATGTACGATACCAGCTGGGGATTTAAGCATTGTGTTTCAAATGAAGATGAGTTGAGAGGAGAGAAAAAAAACAAAACACTGGGGGTTAGATTTGGGTCGACCCTTGGGTTACTTTCTGAGTTTCCTTACTGTGCCAGGAGGCGGGATGTCAGCAAAAAGTCCTTTTTTGACGCTTAGATGGACACGTACTGAAGAAGGGAAGGAGAAACCACACATGTGCATGTGACAGTAGTATTCATGCAAAAACCACTGTGTCACTTGATGGAAAGAAACAGATACGTATGGACAGCTGATCATGTTTAAGTGTTTTTCTCATGGCTTTAGGGGAAACTGTGATGGGCAGTTAGCAAGCTAATAGCTTATGTTCCTTGGTGCTGTAATTTGCTTACTGTACATGCAACTGCTGTCTTTGTATCATCCCATGTTCTGGTTATGCAAGCCCAAAAAATTAAATAAGACTGAACGTATTCCCTGGCCTGGCACATTGCATTACTTGAAAGAATTAATCATCTAACAGTCCTATATTTTAAGTCCAAAAATTGACTTTTTAACACATGAACATGAGATTATTTTACATTTTCATAGCAGTGTGTTGTGGACGGGTGCATGCGTGCAACACCACTGCTCTTTGCTGCTTCATGTGGAGACGTGGTTGTGTTCTCAGAGCAGGGACACTTCTGGCAGGCCTGTAGCCCAGACAGACTGTCTGTGATTCGGGAGCATAATCCCGTTAGCTGCCTGTGGGACATAAGGAGAAGAGGCTTTACAGGCAGCCTATGGGCAGGAGGACTGAACACCTGATATTTCCACGGTTAGAAGTTCACCCAGGTTCAGCAGCTAAACTATAGCCTAACTGGTGATTATCGGTGTCTGCTGTAATTTGAATTATTTAGTTGTAGGTCTGTGTGTGTGCTCGCATGTGTGCATAGAGCTCATGCATAGTGTTTGTCTGTGTCTGCCTGTTTGTCTCTGTGCCTGCATGTGCATATTCCCATTTGTTTCTGAAACAAGCCAAGAGAGAAAGACAGAAATCTAGCAAGAAATAGCCAGAGTCCTGCGGTTCTGGACCGTCTCCAGACGCAAATTATTGGAGACATTCAGTATGCAACTTGTATCCCTGAGCATGCACCTCTCCATGGTATTAGGTCCAGCTCAGAGGATTTAGATGGAGAAATTGAGATGCAGCTACCTCTCACCAAAAGTTTATACGCCCTTTTATATGAGCAAAGTACAATGCAAACCTCTCATGCGTCCTACCATTTGTCATTGCACACTCTGGGTGTGGACTGCTTTCTTCCATGGAAATTTAGACCAGATGGGGTCAGCAGTAAACATTTGTCAACGGTCAAGTTCTCTTCAGTCGGCTCCCTGAAGGCACTCCCAAGTACACTCACAAGTGCCCTACAGAGGCATTGAGGAGGAACCCTTATTAGGCTCTTCATCTGCAATTAACCTAAGATCCATCTTCTCCCCATCACCATGCTAATGAGCAATCTAATGCTCAGGAGTGATTACTAATATGCACATTCCATCAATCAATGAGCACAGAAAGTGGCAGGGTCCAAATAGATTAGTTATAGATGGCTCATGGATGGTTCATCCAAGTACTATTGGGTACTTAATGGGTAACTCCCTAGTGATGCTACGAGTCTATCTTTATGCTTATTAGCATTAGAAAGTTACCATTACCATTTTACAGTCTGTTGACAGCAGAGACCGGCAAAGAAGTCAACATAGATGGAACAGGAACGGCTGATTTATCATTGTTATTATTATGTTATTATTATTATTGTTGCATGCTACTCTCCTGACTCCCAGATGGGAAACTCTCTTTTTGCTTGGGAGATCAGAGCAAAGGGTCATCTAGAGAACAACACCCTTTGTAGGGGAGCTAGTAGGATTTCAGTGTGTTCAAGGACACTTAAGCAGGTTGGGTGTTTGCTACCACAAGGGCTTGAAGCCATAAACCCAGGGCTTCCACTTGTAGGGCGATCTTCCAACTTATTATGCCACCCTACTGCCCAACTGGTTCACCAATGATCTAATAATACATAGTTTGGACAGGAATCAACGAGGAGGGGAAGAGTGTATCTATAGTGTGCAATATACTAGATAGAGTTGCAGAATGGGATAGCTTTGTTTTGTAGCCTTATTGGCTCCTCTATCATTCAGCAGCCCCACACACTTCAGCAGCAGCTATATTACAGTAATTGATACCTGTATCCTGAGACAGTTAAGTAAAACAACCTCTCTGGCCCAAGGCAGGAGGATTTCCCTGAAATGTAAATGGAGCTCCAAGAGGATTGGGAGTGATTTAAGAGGCAGTGGCATCCACACTGTTGTGCTAAGTCAGTGAAAGTGCTGAGTGCAGGGCGCCAGGTCTCTCTCTCTCTCTCTCTCTCTCATGCACTCTATCTCTTCATCACTGTCTCTCTCTCTCTCTATCCCTCCCTCTCCATTTCCCTCTTCAGGCAGCTGCCATGACTCAGACTCCATCTTAATCACAGTGCACACACATACATACACACACCCACATACACACACAAACACCCCACGCACCTAAACTCAGGTGCTTGGCTTTCCACGTGCACAAAGTCACAAAAGGCCCATTCACTGCACGCACACCGTTTTTCAAAGCATAGCATATATTTTTATATTTTTTATATTTACTCGATTTCCCATTTTTTTTTTATTCAAACATTCAGGTGATGAAGCTACCTTAAAATTATCTGATGCTCCAGCTAATATTCATGCCCGAGTTTAGAAGTCATGGACGTTTCGATTTAGTTCGTAAAACAATCTTTTCTTCAGGGACTATTTTCTGGCACAAACGTAGATTCTGTATTGTGGGTTTCCGAGTGTGACGGACAGGAATGGTGCGTTCACTTGCTATCAATAAATCAGAAGAACAAATTTCCTACTTGGTAGTTAGCCAGACTATCTTAATTTTTTATAAAGCAAGAAGAAGCCAAATCCACATAATCCTTTTCACAATGCCCATTTGCTTATTGTTTCTCTTCTGGGTTTGATTTCCCTACCAAATAGCATGTGAATGCAATGCTGTTTGGCAGTTGACTTTGAAGTCCTGTATATCAGAGCTTCCCGCCAGCATGTGAATGCACCAGAAGACGTGTAGACTTTTCAAATCAATGTGGGCATTAAACTAAGTTACCACACAACGATAAAGTAACTTGGACAAAAATAAGTCCGGGCAAGATGCTTGTGTGTGTGATGGATTACCTATCTCAAGCAAGTTTCAAGTGCAAGTTGATTTTTGGACCGTACTGAAATGAATGGAAACAAATGGCTGCCTGGAAGGTAGGAAAAAATGCCTTCAAACATCTAAACAAGTATAGTATGCTTTGGAAAATGATCAGTAGCAATGTAAAGTACACATGAAAAAAAACACCAGTATGGTCCTTTAAGTGAAGGTGCGAGCTTGGGCTGGGAGCACAGGAAAACAGGAACTAGGAAGGTATTTGGACAGCTGGAGTTGTTAGAGAGACATTTGGTTTTCACCACTGAATCAGTTACTGAAAGTAAGTGAGATTGGAAAATTTACTCAGAGAGAGGGGTGTTTGAAACCAGTGTTTCTGTGGTTAGCTCTAAACAGTACAGACAGATTGGCACACGATGACTAATTTGTTTCAAATTAGTTCCTGCAATACAATACCTGGGATTTTGGTGACGCATACAGTGTGATATCAATGTATGTGGGAGCTGATGCATGAAGCAGAAACTATACAGCGACTCTCTGGTGTGAAACTATCACAGATATTATTATTGTCCTACATTAGTTTCATCATTGTATCATGGGCTATATTTATATACACAGAGAAATCCATTGTTAACCCAGTTATTCAAGTAACCCAGTTTTGGGTTGACGCATGTAAACACCATAACTCAAGTTAGAATAATCTGGTAAGCTTACTCCCATATTAAATGGGTTACTGTGGCATGGAAACATCTTACTCCTTTCACTTTTGGGTTGCACCATCTATGCAAACTCAAACTCGTTTCCCCTGTTAGTAGAAGTAACCTACTTTTGTTCAGTCAAAGAGGGGGGAGGACCAAATCTTTTCACACTTACGTACAGACCGTTCTGTCTATGGGCGGGACATCGCAGCGGAATGGAATATGCTGTTAATTGGTTTATTTATAATAACAGGAATGCTTTGTTGCAGGGTATCAAAGGTTCATGTAAACAGCTTAACCTGAAAAAGACCTTAATTGGAGTATGGCCAATACCTGGGTTGCTCCGTGCATGTAAATATAGCCATTGTTTAAATGCATATGGCGAGCAGCACACATTCATTCCTTGAGTAACGGCTGGTGCTGATTCTCATGGCTGCTGCACGCGTGATTCGTCAAATGTCCCAGCAGTTTATAGGAAATTAGACCCGCTCTTTCATATTCTCTCATATTCCCCTTTTATTTTCGGGGGTTCCTCCTGACAGAGTTGAAGCTCCAATTAGAGATAAATGAGGTGATTTAGCGTGTCAATCAGAGATAATGACGATGTCGTTTGTGAGGCACAGCATTCAAATCCATGTATGGTAAGTTGTGAACACAATGATACAAAAGATAAAAATAGATTACAACTCATATTTGATGAATTAAAGAGGGGTGGGAGTGGGGGGGTTGACACTAGCCAACTGCTGTTGAGGGAAACTCGGCTCTTGTTAACCTAAAATATGCTGAATGCTTCTTTCTTCAAACAAACTCGCTGCTTTGATCATTCTGGGGTCCTCGGAAATAGAAAGTAACAATGGTAAACATGCTAATTTATTCCAAAGAAAGGTTGTAGCGCATATTTACACTTAAATGTGAATTACCGCGGGGAATACCGGCTTGCACTAACACACAGCACTATCCCTCCCTCAGATCAAATTAGAATGTCCTCAGTGGCGGTAAAACAGAAATCGGCCAAGTCTAAAATAAGCTTTGCGTTCCCGTAATGGAACAAACAGACAAAGAGACCTATCGCTTTGCCTTTGTGGCCTTATCTGGCCTTGGCCAGCTCGAGGCGCATCATGGGAGTATGTGTGAAAGAGAGATCCCCATGCAGTGCATCACATCTTAGTGACTGTGGGGAGTCACTATCACCCCGGATCTCCAGGTCATTTACCAGGATGGGTGGTTTCATTAGTCTTCTTTGCAACAATACTCACTGATTGCCATCTTGTTTCACAGTGATTTATAATTCTGGGTCCCTGGAGTTTGCAGAAATACCTAAAGCAACTGCTCAAATAAGATAAGAAGGGTTCTTTATGTATGGTGTTGTCTGTGGTGTACATCAGAAACGGAAGAGAGAGAGAGAGCGAGAAAGAGAGAGAGAAGCCTCAGGGTGACGTGGTACTTTATTTTTGCAAGCATTTACAGTTTTTGCCGGAGATGCAAGAACGCAAGAGGCTGTTGTTTCTAACTTCTGGAACAAACATTGGCTGCAAATGAATGAGGCAGTTGTCAGGTTCAATTTGGTTAACACATGACGTCGTGCCACCTTTAGAGGATTGCAGAGCATCTGTGAGAATAAAGCAGCTCCACAGACAAAAGGGTAGAATCGTGGCAGTTTTGTCATTTCAGAAGGAAAGAGTCAGTCTTTTTTTATCATTGTACAGTTTACATAAAACTGTACAAACCCTCAAATAACAAGAAATGGATAGAAAGAGAGAAGGAAAAAGAGACGAGCGGCTTTCAGCGGTTCGGCAGACATGAATAGATTGTAAAACAGAACAACAATTGGTAGGACAGAAATAGAAAGCAAATCTTTGCACAGAGGTGTGATATTGTTAATTGGATACGGCAAAAAAAAAAGATTAGCTGGTTTAATGATTGAACATAACTTTTTCCAGGAAATTCTATTTGAATAACTAATTTTCACCTTTGAAGTCATTCAATTAACTGACAACCTTTGGTAGTATAACACTTTGGACAAAAGTTCAAAAGGTAATAAAAAAAAAAAAGGTGTTGTGAAAATGTCTGTCTTAGGGGAATTTCTATAGTGTATTTTAAATTTGATATGAAATTATTTTGGGAGTAAACGTAAAACTGTGCACCATGTGAACATTATAAACAGAATAACTATGAATTATCCTCATGAATTATATTTCTGCCACCTAATGGCTCTTTCATTCGGCAATGCTCAGTGCTTTTGTGTGTGTGTGTGTGTGTGTTTCTAAAAATGACAGATCTAACTGACAGACCCTTTAATAACACATCTTTGTATTTTAATTTGTGTCCTCTTAATTATTCTAAGGACATAAATGACAACTTCATGTGAGTCATGAATATACTGGGAATTATTGCCGTGTTTTATATGAGGATTTCCTCAATTTTTTCAAGCACATGATACTGTATCAATGGACAAACTTCCCTGTTTTCCAGATGTAACAAACTGACACTGCAACTGATACTGAAGAACATATAAGAAGAACATTGTTTTTTAGAATGGATTTAATCGATTTTAATCATTCATGTTAACATGTATATACCTATGACAATCTCCTATATATATACCATGGCAGTCAGGAAGATTGTGTGGTAATCATGAGATCATCTGGAGCCTCATTATTGCACTTGGATGTGCCTTTGGGGCAATGAATCTCTTCCCTTTCACTCATACAACATTAGCAAAAGGCCCATCAGTACATATCACAGGCCACTCCCACATAGGTTTGTGGCTGGGTTACATTACCTCCCCTATTAATGTCGCCGCATGTCTAGCCATGTTACTTCACTATCTAAGTGAATGGGCATCGTTTCGGCTCATTATGGTTATGTAGGCCAATGCATCCCACCCCCCCCCCCTCCCTCCATCAGTGGGGACTGGGCTAGAGTTAATCTGGCCCTCAGCTGTGTGCAGAGTCTGGGTGAAGAGTGTAGCCTGGGGCACCTCTTTGTACAGGGCTTTCATGTCTGCTTCAGCCCCTTGCTGATGACTGAAGAATGGACTAAGCCTAATGTGCAAGTGAATGGGATGCTAGCTAAAGCATATATGCAGAATGAGGTATGCGTTGTATTAGAGGTTGCTCCCAAGACCTGAAATTCTCCTACTGTCTATGATGAAAATAGCGGACATGACCCCATGGCCTTCAGTGACTTCACATTGATGGTATTAGGGCTGTCAGTTTCCTCTTAAAATCTAATTTGTCTATGAATTGACTGAGATGGGTGAAATTCAACTGAAATTTGAATATTAATGATGAAATTTACATAGTATTTACACACGGAAGCAGGATGCAATGAATGGACAATGTGTTCTAAACAGATAGAGAGTCTGTCCGGAGGTGATTCACAGCATGTGGTTTTTCTGTTATTCAGTTTCTGAAAAATATTAGAGGTGGTGGTCTGCTGATTTTTGGCTTTTACTGAGGGGAATCCAAATATCTTTCCAAACATGGCTTGGAGGAGGAGTAATCTCCTCGTCAGGCTGGGTGTTCTCTGCCATGATGCTGGTAGCAAGCATGTGTGTGCTAAAAACAAATTAGCAGGCTAGTAGAAGAGATTGCGAGATATCACAAAATATTGCGATAGCGACCTAGAATGGCAGTCTATGGAGCCAAGACATGGGGTGCCAGTGATGCATTCAGTTCAAACAGCTGTAAAAATAAATAAAAAATATTTTGGACGCATTCGATGGGCAGGTTGGGTTAAGATTTTTTTTTAATGATTTTTTGACATTAGACTGAAATTTTTTGACAGTCTTACCACTTATCATGTCAAACATGCTGAAATGCATGCATGGAGTTTAAAATAGAAATGAATACATCTCAGGCAAGTCACTTTTTATTTTTTAACAGCCTGTATTTTCATATTGCAACAAAAACCATCAACCATCTTTTGTATAATAATACACAATATCATATTAGACAGCAGTTGGACTTTCAGTTCCTCAAGATGTTTTACTCTTCCGCACAGAAGAAAATAAAAATCAGTCAAAAGAAAGTTCACAAAAGAAAGTTCTGTCAAAAGTGAACTTTGACTGAACTGCTGCCACACCAGCAAGGGGCAAATGTTTGGCTGTGATTTACAATATAGCTGCCAAGAGGATGAACTGGGGAAGAAGGGAAAGGTGACTGCAGTAATACCTGGGATCGTCACATGATTTGTGGGGGATCATCAGTGTTGTGCAGCATTTTTAAACATCAATATATCATTGTCAAGTGAGACCATGGTTGAGACGATTGGTACCCTCTATCACACCAGTGGTATTGTTAGTGCTAATGTTTCTCCAAATAAAGACTACATTTCCCATGAACCCTGTTGCTTCAGGTCTCATCCCCATCCCTACCACGGCGCCGTGTGCGTTTGTTCTTTTTTTCACCTTACAGAAGATGACAAACATGTTGGAAGTGATTCTTCCATCGGCCTTTCACTCGATCTGCCATTGTGAGAAACTCTGAAATCTTTCACTCTGTCTGTGCCGGAAGAACAGCAGCTGTCGTCCTGTTTTGTGCCATAATTCAATGTCCCTTTGTGCTGTAAAGCTATCCAGCAGATTATTTGTGAAACCCAACCCAGTGGCACACAATGCAAAATGCAGTAGAGGCTGCTAACCTTCTCTGTGATGGTCTGGTTTGCAGTGGTGGAAAGTAACTACGTACATTTACTCAAGTACTGTACTTAAGTACAATTTTGAGGTACTTGTACTTTACTTGAGTATTTCCATTTTATGCTACTTTGTACTTATACTCCACTACATTTTAGAGGGAAATATTGTACTTTTTACTCCATTACATTTATTTAACAGCTATAGTTGCTAATTACTTTTCAGATCAATATTTTATATTTAAAACATTTCATCATCTTTATAAAATAACTATGAAATAGCATTGTTATAGATTAGACTACCCAAAAGTATAACTAAATTGTTAAGATTAGCTTCACGTTGACAACTTTAAAATGCTGCTTACATGTACATGTATGTCAATAAATCAGTATTAATATTCCAATAATTTATGAAAAATATAACTCTAATAACTAAACGGGGACAGTTTGCATAATGAGTATGTTTACTTTGATACTCTAACTACATTTGGCTGCCAATACTTATGTACTTTTACTTAAGTAAGATTTTGAATGCAGGACTTTTACTTGTAATGGAGTATCTTTACATTGTTGTATTGCTACTTTTACTGAAGTAAAAGATCTCAGTACTTCTTCCACCACTGCTGGTTTGTTTATGGTAATCACGCTAATGTCTCAAAATGTATGTGGTAATGATTTAGTAATGTTAAATGCAAAAAGTCTTAGTTCTTCAGTTTCTTTCTTTTTAGATTGCCCTGGTTATAAGATTAATGGTTAATGTGGATTCTTAAATATAGTGATGTTCCCCTTTAAGTTGGTTAGGTTGTGGATGTAACTGCATTATAGCCTTGGCATGTTGTGTGCAGTAATCCTGCATAATGAAGGGACTCAGGTACTTCATGTCCACATACTGTGGCTGTGCCTTATTGATGCAGGCCTTGCTTCATTAGCTAGATTCTCTAACTGCAAGAGGTGCAAGGTCGACTTTATTTTAGCAACCAATTTTCCTGCTCCCCGAAGCATGTGAGCCCCCCCCTCTTCCAAAACACAAGTGAAGTAGCAGCATAATACAACCAGAATAAAACAGCAGCTCCTACACAACCTTAATAGAAAATACAGAGAATAAACTCACAACAACCAGAGGACACACACAATTTAATGCTTGAAGAAAACTGTCAGTGTGAACTGAATGGTATGTGAGACAAGCACTGTAACATACGTATTTTGTTCAATACAAGGCATGCTTGTCCTTGCCCTAACCTCTGTCATGGACTTATGCCATAGTGGGAGTTCATGCATCATTTAGTTATTAAAGAATAGTTTGCTACCAACCCACTTCAGATTGGATTTTCAGCTTAAAAGATCCTTTTTGTTCAGTCTACCTAAGCTTTTAACTGAACTTGACAGCCATTCGGCTGAGAGAGGCAGGATCTGTCCACAGTTTAAGTGAAAAAAAAAAAAAAAAACAGCCAACCCTATTTCACTGTACATTAAACCAATTAGGGGGGGATACGATTAAGTGTTGGAAAGATTTAGCCAAATGCTTGTCAGCAGCACTTCTGTAGATGGTTCGCACACACACTTAATTTTTGGAGAAGAAACCAAAAGAATCTGAGTGTTACATGGGGATACTAGAGCAAGCCTACAGTTTGGTGCTGGGAAATTCAGTAAAAGAATGCAGACAGTTGCAAAATAATGATCTTCATGAATAATGATAGTAGAGGTCTCAGAGGCTTCACACACATTTTAGTGCCAGGAAGCGAGAAACTGGCAGGATGAAGCTTATCGGGCGAATGCCACAAGATACATGAGGGAACAAACTACAAATCCCACTCGACGGGAAAACATGTGTGTGAATGTGTGTGTGTGTGTGTGAGAGCGAGTGAGTGTGAATGCGGGCCTCCCCATCAGCATGTCCTCAGGGTTGTATGTACACGGTATTAGTGAGTGTGTATGTGCAAGCTTTGGCACACATACAATATACAGTTGTGCGTGAATGGGAGAGGCAGAGACAGAGAGAGTGGAAGAGAGAGAGAGAGAGAGAGAGAGAGAGAGAGAGAGAGGAAGAGACAAACTAATCCTCTGGATGCTTGGGGATCACAAGGAAGAGGACAATCACAGCCACAGGGTCTTCCGACCCCAGACGGGGCGCCACAAAACTCCCAGACCAGCACCAGCACCCAGGGCAACGCACAGAAAGGGCATCTCCGTAAAGCACACCAGAGGCCAAACAAATGAAAAACAAGCATAGGCAGAGGGCACATAGGAAGGGAGGGAAAGGAGGAGAAAAACAATAAACAAGTCAACTCAGTTATATTCCGCGAGGAGATCGCTAAGGTCAATCCACCTCTGCTGAATCACTTAAAGGAGGTGTATTGGAAGATTGGGTTAGATTAACCCCTTGGACATTCAGACAGAGAGGGTTTCAAAGGGATCATCAGAGGGATGCAAAACCAAATAAGACGTTATGTTTTGTTGAATAAATACAGGAATGCTGCACATTACTGTCCACTTCACCCCAACTTGATCCCTATATGGATTTTGTGCAACAGCTTGAAATGGTAATCACCGTATTAGACATTGTTATATGTGAATCGTGCAGATGGATTTTAGTATTCAATTTTCATCTCGACTAAATATATCTGGAATAAGATATTTTGCAAAAGTACACACGCAGGAATTCTAAACATACATATCTCAGTGTCCCAGATTTTATGAAACCTGTAAAGAAAGAGAACTGAGCAGACACCAGGGATCATATTTCTTATTCCTCTGTTTTCTCCCTCTCTGTCTCAGCAAGGATTCTGTGGGTCTGAATTATTAATTCTCTCCCTGCATTCGATTTGTATGGCTTGTCACTTTTATCAAATTATATACAGAATCTCTCATTCGTCTGGGCACATTCTTTTAATTCAACTGCTACATGTCACCTTGCTCTAAATTGGACATCTTTGGCGACTGTTACATACTAGAAAGTTGATTAATATCTTAGATTAAAACGTTAACTCTGAGATTTAATTTGAAGAGTTTCATTCCAGAATGAGATATGCACCATTTAAAAAATGTGACAACTGTTCTTCCAAAATGATTGATAGCACAAAAGGAAAACATTATGTTTTAAAGTTAAGTTTTAAAGGGTAGTAGGTAGTTTTTGACTGACAAAATGAAAACACTTCTACTGATTGGATCTGGTTTATATTAGAAGTGAATCATGAACATCAGCTAAAGGTTCTTCCAAAATGTGTATATATAGTGTTTTGGGAATGGAAACTTGATCGGATGATTATAAAATGACATGGAAATTCTCACCTGTCATGGCTGTATTTGTCAAGGGCTTTAACCCTGGGAGCACCTGACCTCTGAAGGATGACTTGTCACAGGCGGGAGAGTGAGACTGCTTATTTTGCAATAATGTCAAGTGGTAAAATGACTCACCGTCTATCTGTCTTTTGTATCAAATTGTCTCGACTGAGGACGGAGTGAAGGCACTTGACCTCTGTCACCTTCCAGTTATTACATGTTTTGAAAGTGATGGCAGTGGAGTCCATCTCTTATTTTCTCGCTCTATCTTTGGTCAGTACCTCTTAATGGCAGACAGTTGGTTTGCCGCTAAGGGAGTAAAACGGTTCAAACATAAAACGCCCTGAGGCGGTTTACTACCGCTGCCACCACATCAACCGGCAGTAACACTACAAAACAGTTTTATCCAGGGCTATTAATAACAGCTCATTGCTTTATTGACCAGATATGTTAATAATCACATTGTAAATCGGTCATTAATCTTCCTGGCAACTTGAGCCTGCACTGCAGCAACATCCTGTTGAGTTGGCATCCCATCGCCAAGTACTTCCTCTTTCATTGAATAAGGGCTGGTCACATGCTTTCGACTCAGATCCTCTTTGCTGACTGCGGATATTTGGATGGAAAGAAGAGAATAATCTATTCAGTGCTCCGCCTGATGCATCTTTAGGTGTGGGAAAAGGCAAAGGGTTGAGGCTGATAGAACGATTGAGACATTGCCTGCCTGTACTCAAGGTTGTCTTTTTCAAAATGTGTGCTCTCGCTTTCCCCTATTATAAATAATGAAACACATTTTTGAATTACCTCGGTGGCCCCTTCCCCCTCTCTTATAGGCTCAAGAGAGGCAGGCATACTTAGAGACCTGAAATACTTTAAGCACTAATGTGCTGTTCAGTGAACCGTCACAGTGCCAAGATTGACACCATTTTTTATGCAGCCCCCCATTAGTGTCACTCAACCCCCATCGTGGCACATTAAAATAAACTAATGATGTTTCTTCACCAAATGTCTCATGGAGTATTAGCCGAGAGAGTGGCTGCTCTGTACTTACTGCACTTTCACCCAAAAAGTGGTACAAAAGAAATTTCTTACCATGTCAAAGATGTAATACAGTGGTTTTATATTCAGATGCTGTGGAAAAAAATGATTTTGGCAGATAAAGCAAATGGCTGCATGACTCGATGGCAAGAGAGAATCATTGTGATGACAGGAATTGAAAGACCTCAGTTTCCTCACCCTCTGTTCCCTGTGTTGACCATAGCTGCTTTATTTAGGCTCTGCAGTGATGCAGGGGAGGCAGATCAGTGTCACTGAGGCTGACAGAGGCAGGCGCGAGGCTTAGTTCCAGCCTAGGGCCATCCTCGCTGCTCTAGTGGCCTGGATAGAGAGCTACTGCGGGCCCTTTTGCACGGACAGCCTTCTCCTTAACCCTCTCCGGACACCTCTCTGGAACTACTGAAGGGGAAATCGAAATATGCTGCCGTTCCGCAAGGTCGAGCTTAGGCAGGACTGACACCTGCTGCCGGCCATGTTCAACATGGCATCCGGAGGCTTTGTAGGCCCTGTCTCACTTCTCTATCGGCAGCGCTTTAGCACAGTTTACTTTTTGTTGGATTAATTCAACAGCAGCTCTGTAACCAGGCTAGTATGTTGCGAAACAGGCATGTGTAAGTGAATACGTCTCAATTGGTGTCTATTTTTCCATAGGAGCGGATTGACTCATTACATCTATGAATCACCAGGGACATTCTTTTAAATGCAGGCAGAGAAGATAACAAGGCCAGAGATCGGATGTAAATAACAACGTGCAGAACACAGTCCAGAGCACTGAGAGGTCCAGAGTTGACACTGTAATACTTTAGTGCAGCTGACACGCTGTCTCATTTCTGAAATATGATGGCATTTCTTTTTTTCTCTATGCTGGCATCCCTCTTCATTTATTTCCGCCATCCTCTGCCCCTGTCGCTTTTCTACATCTCTCAAAAGTCCCTATATCTCTTGTTGCTGTACTGGACATGCCACAAATCAGCTAAAATCAGCTTTTTTTTTTCAGTGGCATTGTCTGTTATTCTGTCTCTCTATATGTGCACATATTGTGTCTAAACTGAACAGTCTGTCTTAGGGCCCTATAATTTCCCTTGGAAATGTAAGATTTTAGGGAAATTGCTTCAAAGATAGTTAATTTTTCATCACTATGTGAACAGAAACTTGTCCAGGATACTCTGGCCTATGTAATGTGCATATAGAGTGTCAGCATGAGCCCGGATGATTTGTAGAGGAAGAGAGGAGAGGATGTCAAAGCGACCACCAGGAAACAAAATGACTACAGGATCTAAAAAGTTGATAAACACAGCACTTACTCCAAAGTTTAGAATAGAGCAATTCCCAAATGATTTCTATGAATCAGACAGAATCTGCTGTTTTACAGATTTTGTGAGCACAGTCTCGACTGGAGACGCAAAGATATTTGCAAAGATGACGCAAGTCAAAGATCCACCTGAAGAATAAAGCGTGTGCAGAGTCCAACATGCTGTTAGAGACAATAAAAAAAAAAAAAAACTTTCCTTGTCAAGCACTGCAAACAAGGGGGAACCCTGCCAGCATCGGAGAGCAGCCTCAGGCAGGTGTATCTGCCCCGGATCTTTGACACACATATGAGTGCCGTCCTGACCAAAGTCTGTGGCAAGGACTTGTGCTGTTGTGGATGAAACCACTGCCAACTTTGCTCTGTATTATACACATGGACACACACACACACACACACACACACACACACACGCAGACACATGCAGACACACCTACCGTTTTGGTAGAAAGAATGAGTAAAATGAGAAAAATAAATCCATAATTACCAAATAAAATGAGTTACGGATGTAACTGTGGTTCTATGAATTCTGGATCTTCTCCATCTCACACAAGCACAGGTCGAGTCCTTATACCAACAAAGTCACCTGTGACCTAGGATGATAGGGCACTTGCCCCAGTATAAAACCCCTCGCCACTCCGTAATCTGTTCCAACAGAATCTTCTCGACAAGATTCTGAGTGTCGGAGAACTCTGGCAGTCATCCAGAATTCATAGAACCACTCTTCGTGACTGCCAGAGGCAGTGCTTTAGTACTGGATGGCTTGTACCAACAAGGTCATGAGGAAGTGTTTACCATGCTAAGAGGCAGAATGGTATGATCAATTAATAATAATAATAGCCTCTGTTATGCACAATGAGAGCGGCGAGATGGCTAGCATTAGCTCGTGGGCTTCCGGTAATTAACTCTGAGATGCGAGAACTCCCGCAGATATCTTAAAACAACCACACCAGAGTCAGGCAAGCGAAAGCATTCTGCAGGAACTGCAGTAGAAGCTGTGTATAAAAGGCTAGCCCTCCAAGCTGGAGAGCTGCAGTATAGACCCAATATTAGCCTGGCTAATCAAAGCTAACAAGCTAGTCGATGCCTAGTATAAGGGTAATAAGGACTCACCTGTCCTGCTGTATTGTTTTGTAGAGTTGCTGAGCATAACATATCGTAGCGGTGAGGCCACCACCGACCGTTCAAATGAGGGGACCTGTAGGCTCGCCGCAGCATCTGGTGGGTGAAAACGTGGCACCAATTTTGATGCTAAAGCAAACTAGCTATCAGCTAACAATGTTGACCTGCTATTATCAATACACAATTTACAAGAAGACAGAAGGAACAGATTATGGCATGACAAGGGGTTTTATACTGGGGGCATGTGCCCTATGTCATCCTGGTCACAGGTGACTTTGTTGGTATAAGGACTGGAGATAAGATGGAGAAGATCACCACTGATGGTCAGGAAGAATCAAGTAGAACCATAAAAATTCCAGGAAAAATAAAACTGACAAAAACTAAATTGAGAAAAAAAAATTAGGAATCTGACAAAAAATAATACAGATTTTATAAGCCCTACTGTCTCCTCGCTTGCTCAAGTGCCTTTGTATTTCCTTGGAGCAGGCGTCCATGCCACTCATCAAATCAAATGATGGTTGCTCAGTGCAGTAAGCCATTACCTTGGAAACCAGGAGGTGATTCAGTGGTTGGGCATGCACCAATCACCTACAAAGAGCAGTGCTCGGTTTAACCAATGAGTTTTAGAGGTGGGGCTATTGTCTGTAATGAAAGTACATTACATTTACATTACATGCCTGAAAAAGTACACTTGCCGCATTTTTGACCAGGAAAGGCGCTCTTAATGAGAAAACAAGCTTCAGCTAGTGTACTCGCCAGGGCCTTCTCTGTTATGAATAGGTTGGCCGCCTATACATTACGGCAAGAAATTCAACATGTCTGCCAGGGGTACTTGGGGAAATCACATTCCTTGGTGTGTGGGAGTGTTGCTTTTTATTACCTGCCTCACAGCTTCAAATCCAATTCCATCTCCCTGCTTCTCCCTGGGCCTTCCTCTGTCAGAGTGTGGAGAGAACATTGGATAGGCGATGATGCAGCCTTATGGATGGAACGGCTGTAGCCTGCAGGTGACTTTAAATTAACACCCTTCATTAAGAGCATCCATCACATCAGATCCATAGGGAATCACCGTGGAACACCCGTGGTACGTAGGTACAAAGCCCACAGAAAATGGCACTGATGCTGAACACATGCACATCAGTCTCCATTGAAATAATCAACCTGTCACACAAAGGTGTCCTCAATAGATTATTCCAGAAATGTGGAAGATGTCATAGGTTCTTGTTTCTGCACTGGTTTCCAGGCGGGCTGGCTGGCTGCTGAACAAGATAGTATTCTCCAACCACAGGGGTAGAAGAGAGTCTGAACCTGTGACAATACTGTGTTGGAATGTGGAAGGCCTGGGCATAAATTCGGAGGGCTCGTCTTTGTTTTTTATACAGCACAGCTGCATCCTTTATGAGGTGAAGAATGCCTAACCAGCCATCCAAGGCAAAAGACAGGCCAGGCAGCCAGGGCGACAGCAAAGGGTGCCTAGTTTACATTCAGGGGGACTCAGAAAATATTCCCCTGGCCAACTTATCCTGCTGAAACAGCGGCCACACTTGGCCAACGGAGCTGTGATTTTTCAGGGGCCTGGGAGCTCCAGGGCTGGCGGAAGCTTTAGCAGGGGAAGAGGCAAGAAATCTGGGCTGCCGAGCACACCACTGGGCCGGGATCCCTGAGTTGAATTTCTGAAAGGCTCATTATTCTGGATTGGGGAGAAAGTGGCAGTGAGGGGTGGAGGGGTGAACACAGGAGCTCAAGGCAAAATGTCCATCAGAACTGCTGTGGTGCGTTTAGACACATCACCACTGGGACAAATGGGGAGCAGGGGTTGGAGTGAGATCACATGACTCACCGGAGTTAGTACCACTCCATAGGTTTTTACTGTACAGATGCACAGTTGTCACATTGTATGCAGAAGTGTCTCTTAAAGTAATGCGGAGGCCCACTGTAAATTAACATTTCAAGTTTTTTTTCCCTTTCTTTCAACTGATTTAGAATTAATCAAATCAAGTGCTGCACCTATGACTTAAGAAATTCTTTTTTATTGATGATGAAGCAGTGACATGATGAATGTTAGATTCAAATCAAAACATGAAAGAATGCGCTTTATATTCCCTTTAATTTGACAAAGAGTCCAGTCTACGTTGGAATACATTATTATCGAGGCTTACTGCACTTATAACTGACATCTCACCAATCTACATTCAAGGGCTTCAAAAGGGAATAAAATTATGAGGGAAATTACAAGGCAAGTGAGTTTTGGTCCCACACGGGGAATTAAAACTTATTATCTGTGACAACCTGTCAGCCAGTGAGAACTCAAACATGAGCATAAAGCTCTGTGAGCCACATAAGGAAGAAGAAAAAGAATGAAAAAAGACGAGAAGGAAAGGAAAAGAGAAAGGGGCAGTTAGAGACATCATTTTTACACAGAAAAAAGCAGAGCCTCCCTCAGTAATCAAAGCACAATAAATGTACTTTTACAACTTTGATTTGACAAGCTTGATCTCGACGTATGGTCATATAATTTATGAGATCTTACATTTGCTCTGACTGTATTTGGGATGAAGGGATCTTTTTTTTTTAAAGATATATTGAGTGTTTAGATTCAGTTTGTTCAGAGGATGGCTCCAGCTAAAGAGGATTCAGTACATGAAGCCCACATGCCCCAGAGAGTGCTACAATTATGAATTACAATTAATTCAACTAAAATGATCCCATTTTAGTCTTTACCTTACCACTGAGGAGAAAGCTAATAATAATGAACAAAACAAATCATATATCACCTTCCGTTAACTGAGTTCAAGCGTAACCCATCACAGACACTTAAACCAATTTCAGGGAATTGCAATACTCTCTGGAAAAGACAGTCCGATGCAATTAGTGGGACTGATGGCAAATTAGACAGAATTATCATGCTATCTGATTTAATGGGGTTGGAGTGGCATACGCTCGCGCTTCCATAGTCATGATGTCATCAACACGGATCCCGAGGGGGCGAGCCAAACGTTTTACTTTAATGTCCCCAAAGGAAATCCACTCCGATTCGGTCCACCCACCCCTAACATCCCACCTGGGAATGCCCATAGAAGTGCATGAAAGCACAGCAAAAGCTTAGGGAAACTTCAGAAAGAAACTGTGTCTTAGAAGTTGGTCAAAAAACAGCACATCCAAGCATTACCAAGTTTAGGCAACTTCTGAAGAGCTTTAAAGCTTGGCTGCTCTCTCAAAGATTTTTTTTTTTCCGCTGAAAAAAGAAAACAAAAACAGTTTGCGTGTGGTAGTTTTGACCAGCTGTGTGCTTTGCCATGGATGCCATTGAAAATGTGAACAGAATTAGTACAATGAGCTCCAGCAACCACAGGCCTCCCAAGCTATGTTAAATAATACAGTGGGAGTGGGGAGGATGAGGAGAATTTTGGTTGCTCATTCCACGGCTTTGTGTCATCCTGCTGACATCTGCTACATTTGCATGGCAGCTGGAGATCCTTGGATTAAGCGCTTACAAGAGTATTGCCATATCTCATTTAACAACATAATCATCTTATGAGGAAGGCGATGTTTCATCCCTGATGCTTTACAAAGCTTGGCATGCAGTTTCCTCTTACTCTCTCCCTTTCTGTCTGTCCTCTCTCTCCCCCTGCTCTCTCTCTCTCTCTCTCTGTCTCCTTCTTCCAAGCAGTCTCTCTTTCGCCGCGATGCCTTTTGACTTGCAGTTTTGGGTAATTGTGTCTTACAGGACATGGTCTGTGCAGGATTTGTGGTGTAGATCACATTATTTCACAGACACAGCTCTTTCAAACCCCCCACCCCTCCCTTTATTTCTTCAAGGCTATCCACGCTCTGTCCTCAAAAGCTCAATCAACATTTCACCAAGGTCTCCGGAACCACCCACAAAAAAGCAGTATCTAAACAAAAAGCTCCAAGGCTTTGCTGCTGCCTCTCCAGCTTGCGGTGAAGAGTTAAAGCCGTCCATATTTCAGTGCTGCCTCTAGCGGCCAGTCAACCGGACTGTGAACTGCACTCGAACCCACCAGGATAATGTCACTGCGGTTCGATTTAGCTTGTGGTGATCATGTTCATATTATGAGCGGCAAAGACGGTCACTGAAAACAATTTTCTCTCTGTTTGAAGAGTCTTCTGTTACACCACTACACAGTAAACTTTGTTAGCAGTCCCTTCTCCCCGAGTATTATTTTTCATGGTGGGATGGATGAGAGGGAAATCTCATAGCGGAGAGACACACGAGAGAAGGTCTTGAGAAGGGTTTGTTCTTACAGCAGCAGTGACTTGCATGGTTCCACAATCAGGGTTCCTAAGTGTCTGACTTTTCTGGGCATGAAATTCTGCTTTTTTGCTTTGTAAAGTACACGCTTAGCCAGAGGGATAAATGGGTCTTTGTCCACTCAGGTTACCGACAGAAGTCCAATTATTTTCTCTTAGCCATCCAGTCTGGTTTTCCTTTTCTCCTTTCCCCAAGCATGTGATTGAATCTAAACCTGCTCGTCCTGGCATCTTGGCCCGGGCCTCCTCTCCTGTCCACGCTATGTTTATTTTATAAAGAAAAGTACAATATCGGAATCATCGGATGGGTCAGTGATGTGAGATAGCAGCGCAGTGTGAATGTGCTGATGCTGTCAAGCCCTTTTTCTTCTCTCTAGTCGCACTGGTAAGCGATTCATATTTTGCTTTTACAGTGCCTCGCAGTCATGAGCGTTTCCACAAAGAGAACAAATTGGCTTGACAGAGAGCCTCTACATTCCTCTACAGATGGACAGATGGTTTGAAGAGATTGTACTCTGTTCTCTTATGTTAAACTCAACTGGACTACCCAAAATACAATACTCATAAGAATGTTTGCGATTAGAGTTTTGCACGTACACATACAAACAATGAAGACACATATGTCATATACAGTATATAGCTATCTAGGTTGCCTCTAACGTGCCAATTTTAGGCCATGTAATGCGTCAGACACTATGGCTTCCATTTTGAATTCTCTTTCTGCCCCCTTCACGCATTATTACCAACTTGATGACTTTGATTCTAGATTTAGTTTTAAACTGAGATTAAATTGAGATGTGAACCTGCAGGCAAATTGGTTGCTCAACATCCACATTTTTAGTTGCTACTGTTTCTTCAACCACATTTTTCAATGTTGTTGGCCAAGGTTATTCGTTAATAGCCAATTTTGGAGGTCAGTACGGTACTGTAGAAGCAAAACCACCCAGGACACAATGAAGAAAATCGATAATTGCAAGGGTAAACTAGAATTAGCTTGTGTATCAGTTGTAAAGATGGATATTCTGCCTCGGGAAAGTTTCTTCTCCTCCTCTGTACCTCTACCACCTCCTTCCAATTACTGGGATAAGCTGGCCCTCTTTAGTGTCCAAATACATTTGGGCAGGTAAAACAACCACGGGTCAGGATGTCCACTTTGCAAAGGCACAAAACTGCAGGTGGGCTCTCAGTGCCAAACGTTATTATTAGCATTATTATTGGTCATTTGTGTTGAGACCGCTCTCGACTTGGCTCAACTCTGAAGCTGAGGTCTCTCGCAAACCCATCGAAGTAAGATTAACCTTTCCACATAGGTTGGAGGATTAGGTTTATTCTGCACTCTTCCTTAAGCACTCCAAGCTTTGTTTGGGCCCTATTATATCCTTCCCTCTGTCTGTGTGATGTACTATGGTAAAGTAAATCAACACAACACTGAAATGGCATCTTAGCAGTCCAGTTTTTCATAATTACTCTCTTCTCTCTAGAGGTTTTCTGTTTTCATTCCCTGTATGGATTGATCAAGGCATTCATGTCCTGGGAGATATCTTTAATGGCAGTGGCCTGTGCTCTTATATCTGACTCATCATTTTTCTATATCTCCAATTACAGTCATCTATGGAAGCATATAGTGTACACCAGTGTTTCCCCCAGAATGTTTTCTTACATCTTCGGTAGAAATATATTTGATTAAAAAAATGACTATAGAAAAACTGGTCCTCAGTGCACAGCAGCTTAGCCTACCAAGTGAGACCATTTTGGCCAAATATTTTCAGCATAGCAGGTCATGATCTTACTACCGCCACAGTAGAAGATAGCAAACACTGGTGTACACCCCTTATACACCACTTACTACAAACTCTCTGCATTCTATCTTGGACACACAAAGTCACATTGACCAGGTATGGGCCAGGGACTTTCTGGATGGTTCATTGAATTGGGTAAGAAAATGGAGCTATGTAGTTGTCACATCTAAAAACCCCAATCAACAACTGATACACTTTAATTTCATTCACAGGAGAAATACAGAAAACAGAAAAAGCTTTCTTAAGAATCTTACTCCATTCTGTGTTCTGTGTCCAGATGGACGTCGGCTCGTCCATGCAGATGTACTGGGAGTGTGAAGCATTTTTGGAATCAGGCGTGCTCCACGTGTCAAATGTTCTATGGGCTGAATCCCAAAACAGTACACTGCCTTCAGAAAGTATTCGGTCCCCTTGACTGTTTCTCCCTATTGTTGTGTTGTAGCCTGAATTCAAAATCTACAAAAAAACACCTCATAATGGCAAGGGCAATAATTAAACATTTTTGAAAATTTTGTGAAAATGAAACACTGAAATATCTCATTTCAATCATCGTTCAACCCCCCTGAGTGAATACTTTACACAAGCCTTTGGCAGCAATTACAGCTTCAGTTCTTCTTAGATAAATCTGTTTCATCTTGGCACCTCTGGATTTTGGGAGTTTCTCCCAGTCTTCCTTGCAGATTTACTCAAGCTCAGTCAAGTTGGATGGGGAGTGTCTGTAAACAGCCGTGTTCAAGTCATTCCACAGATTTTCAATGGGATTCAAGCCCAGGTTTTGGAACTACTTTCACATTCTTGTTCTGAAGCTATTCCAGCGTTGGCTGTATGCATGGGGTTACTGTCCCGTTGAAACATAAATCGTCACCCCAATCTAAGGTCACTGACAGCTGGTTCTCCTCAGGAATTTGGTTTCATTCATTGTCCCCCCCAATCCTTACAAGTTCCCCAGTCCATTCTGATGAAAAGCCCACTCACAAGATGATGCTGACACCACCATGTTTCATGGTAGGGATGATGTTAGATGTGTGATGAGCCGTGCCTGGTTTCTGCCAGACATAGCGCTTTGCATTACGGCTTAAGAGCTCAATTTGCGTTTCATCAGCCCGCAGAATCTTTTGCCTCATGTTTTCAGGGTCTTTCATGTGCCTTTTTGCAAATTCCAGGCATGCTGCCATGTGCCTTTTTTAGGGAGTGGCCTCCTTCTGGCCACTCTGCCATTCAACCCAGACTTCTGAAGTGCTGCACTGGCTGTTGTCCTTCCGGCAAGATCCGCCATCGCAGCTCTGTAGTTCTATCAGATTGGTCCTTGGGTTCTTGGTGTCCTCCCTGCCTCAGAGTAGTTCAATTTTTTTCCATCTCCTAATGATGGAGCCTACTGTGGTCTTGTGAATTTTCAGCACTTTTTAAATTGTTTCATAACCTTCCCCAGATCTCTGCCTCCTCACAAGTCTGTCTCTGAATTCTGCGGACAGTTCGTTGGACTTCATGGTGGGAAGTGGAGTTTCTGCACTGACATGCACTGTCATCTGTGGAAGCTTATATAGACTCAGTATGTGTTTCATTCTAAATCTTGTCCAGCCAAGTGATTTGGCCACAGCTGGACTCCAATCAAGTTGTAAAGAAATCCCAAAGACATTCAAAGGTATGTGCCTTAAAGGATAACGCTGGTGTTTTTAAATGCATTTCTTACCGTCAACAAATCTTATGAAAATAAAAACATCAACAATGTGTTTGCTCTACTCCCATTACTTTCCGACTTCCCACGTTCCCTTTTTAGCCTTCAACCCAGAAGTCATTGGCTCCAATTGTAAGCTAAAAACCTTTCATCTCACAAAGACATAGTTTCCATTTTAAAAACTGTTACCACGAAAAGTCAGGCTATTGTAGTTATTAGAAATGGGAACAAATTCTTCATTACGCCGGGGACTATTTTCTGTGCTATGGAACTACTTTCCTGAGTTTGCAAAGTGTTTACAGCCGGCTTATTAAGTTGTTTGAGGAAAAAGTCGGCTGGCCCGGTGCATCGCAATGATGAAATATGTTGCCCAGAGCAACGGCATGGCTCTTTGACATGTTTTTAATAGTTTTTTTTAATACAATGGAGTTCTATGGCTACTGAGACATGGCTTTATTGGGCATCGGCTACATGGACGAGACTTGTTAGCAAAACAAATTCATTGCTGATTTTGTTATTTTCGTAGGATTTGTTGACGGTAAGCAATGCATTAAAAAACACCAGCATTATCCTTTAACACAATCTGTGTAAAGGGGTTGAATGCTTATTGACTCATATAATTTCAGCTATAATTTTATGATTACCTTTGTAAAGATTTGTAAATAAAAGTGTGAGTGCATTGATAAAAAACTTTTTTTAATTCAGGCTGTCACACTACAAAATGCAGAAAAAGTCAAGGGGATTGAATAGTACTTTCTGAAGGCATTGTATGTTACTATCTGGCCTAATTGCTGAAGAAAATGCATGCATTGTGTTGGAAACCACCACATACACTCACACAATCTCAGTGGATTAACGTGTATCTAGATCTAATTAATATGGAGGTCTCTGTGGCCCAGATGCCTGGTGCAAAGGAAGATAATATTCCATCTTGCACAAGTGCCTTATTTAAAATCAAAGAGTTGTTGTGATGATTAGAACATCAAATATATTTACATTGAGTGTTATTTTCTTTCATTTTCTATATATTTCACGTTTTTCTTTTGTAATGGAGATCACATGGGTGGAGAAGAGTGTGTGTGTGTGGTGGTGGTGGTGGTGGTGGGGGGGGGGGGCTCAGTTGTGAAACAGTCTTTCTGTGTCACTATGTAAATATTCTTTAAATATGGAAAAAACGAATAAAATTGTTAAATATATTGCCTCAAAGCAACATCATACCACAATGGAATCTCAATATATCATTACAATGCTAATGGATATTGAAGTATAGTATAATAGCTACAAATATACTAGTCACCATAATTGGATTTTTTCTGCATTACTTCTATAATTTAGCCTAGGTTGAACAAATGCAGGCTATTATATATTATGTACATATATACTTTGCATCTTCTCTATGAAGATACATTTTGTATTTGTTTATATCAGTCATCCTTTCATTTACAGAATGAATACTAAAATGTTCTTGTTAGGATGGCAAGTGGGTAGAAGAGGAAGGCACAGGCTGAGGCAGGCTGCAATATCACCCGTAGGATTTATTGTGAACAAACCAGGAGTATTTACAAGATCAATCAAGAAAACTACAAAAATGACAAAGGCAGAACTAAGCTATAAACCAAAACATAGGCTAAGCCCATGATGTGGACCCTATGCTATTAGGCCAGCAGTTCTGGTCCCAATTCCTGGCTGGAGCGAGGCAGAGTGAGCGGGCACCCATGGGTGCTGGCCTCCTATATACTCTAAGCCCCTCCTATGAAGACAAAACATAATTAGTCTTCAATTATCTCAACAATACATCAAGGGTCTGATTCAATACAATTATTATTACATTGATATAACCATGTAACAAACATAATAAATTGCAATGACCCTATCATCAATCTGATGCATTAAAAAATAAATGTATACTTTTACCAATTTGGACCCCCCTCTACTCAACCACACCTGGCACATCCCACTGCCACCCCTCTCTACAAATGAGGTTGGACTCCTCCGCCTCAGTTTCGCACTTCAGGTCTAAAACCGGAACCACCAAGTGCAGGAGAAGAAAAATACATGCGGTAAGAGTAATTTGCAAGCGGTTTTATTAAAAATGATAAATAATGAAATGTCTCCGCTTCTTTATTTAACTTTTGAATGAATTATATAATGTGTAGAGATTGCTGAATTACGTCAACAACGCAGGCGGGAATGTTAAATAACGCCAATGTCGGTAGGCCTCCCAGTATGGCTGAAACACTGCACTGAGACACAAACTACAATGAAAATGTGAGAATCTAACAATCAACACCAAAACACAGTAAGCACTTAACTAGCATCTCTTAGTGGCTCTAAGATGTAATCTATGGTAAAGAAATGAAAGTTAATGCAGGTAATGTTTGGCAGTGTATGTTATTATAGGGCATCGGGCATCCCTGTGACAGTTCTATGGAACTGGAAGGGAAAAAAAGGCAGAGTTGGCACTCCCAGTTAAAAGTGAGGATGTAATAGGATTTAGTGGGGAGGAAGACAATAAGGTGGCAGCAATCCTGGCAGGAGAAAGTGAGAGTGAGGATGAGGGTGCAGAAGAAGAGTCAGGACCAAGGTGCAGAGACAAGTACAGCATAAGTGAGGGTGGACAATGCATTGATTATACATTTTGACTTGAATATATGCAAATATTCATGTAATCCATTGCATTTTTGTCATTTAATATTGCGTAATTAGCATATTTATATCTTTTCCAGAATCTCAGCAAAATAAACAAAAAAAGGACTGGGGTGGAGAGACAACAGCTCCATTCTTCCAAAAAATATGTAAACTTTTCAAGTTCTTCAATATTATGCCTGAGTATTTCAGTTAATACCATTTGTAAGTGTATTTTTTCTCATTGTGGTACAGTGTTACATAACTAAGTACTGCCAACAATTTTTTTTAAAATTTTGTTTTCATTATGATTACTACTCAGTATTTTATGTCAAAATACCAAATCAAACGTATTTTTTTTGAGGTTATAATGTGTAGAGGGCGAGTATTCTTACAATGTATCACATAAACTGTCTATTCATATCCATCTCATGTTGAATGTAAGGTAAACTGAGCGCTGTGCATAATATACACGGTTTACTCAACCACATCAAAACATATAAATTAATTCTACATGTTCATTTCTTCATTCCTGGTTCAACCAATCAAGTAAAAGCTTTTGATGTATATGAAATGTGTCTCATTGTACCTTGGGAGCGTCACGTGAAGTGAAATTTGTTTTCCCCTCCGATCACTTTAAACATGATTGATGTCTCCCATTAGCCATCCATGCACAACAAATAAATAAATAAAATGTTCTGGGGAAAAAAAAAGAGAGAGAAAGAGGATTAGCTCAATGGGTTATTCATGAGCTATATGCCGCTGCCGTCCAATGGCTGCACCCGAAGCATATGGTGGAGTAAATTGAGACGGGTTGAGAGGAACAGGTGGTCAGGGTGAGGTGAGCGTCCCTGGAGGAAAGGAGAGAGAGAGATAGATGGGAGGGCTTCACAGGCTTATTTACCAGCAGATAGAGACAGGCAGACAGACAAACAGGACACAAATTATCTAATCCTGATCGACGAATGATCACTTTAATTGGGTCCAGTCTGTCATACTTTAAATCTGAGAGTCCGAAATATACTGTGGGAAATTTCCGGGAACATTCCAGCAACCTACAATATTTGCGCGCGTGCATTATTTCAGGAAAATAAAATAAATAAAGCATGTTTCCACTTGTTAAAGCGTGAATCACGAAACTATTCTTGGCAATGCTTAATTGACACACTTGAATGACTTGAGCATTTGTTGATTTTCAGTCTAAATTACTGAGTGGGTTGATGGATTTTGTGGCACGGTTTCATGCATTGAGGAGAGAGCGTGGTTGTGATTTGCTAATAAGTAAACTCATTACTGCACATGTACAAGATTTTCCATTAAACAGAGTCTCATCTCAAGTATTAGCTTCTTAATTCTTCCTTTTTGCACTTCCCCCCTCCTCCTACCCATACACACACACACACACACACACACACACAGGCACCCTCCTTTTCTTTCTTCCAATATCTCCCTGTGAGCAGCCATAGGGATGGGATATAGCCCGGGGCCACCTATTTCCCTGAGCAAGCAGCCTGCGATTGCACACTAGCCTAATAAACCTTAAAGTATATACCTCCCCCATTCCTCTCTCTCATCCCTCTCCATCTTCCTCCCTCCTACCTTAAATAGCTCAATATATATATATATTGCAAGTGTGACTGAGGCTAACATGCATTACATCTCTGGCCTACCATTACAACTGGATTCTGTTAAACTAAAAATCTACAACACAACTACTGCCGATATCCCTTGCATTTCTGGGCTCATTTTGTTGTTTGGTGGTGTATTCTTCTCTTTCTTTCTTTTTTATGCATGCATAACTGGTCAAACCTAGACGATGTGATGTGACGTCACGTTGAGATATTTCCAGCCCAACTACAATTTGTCAGCTGTCTAAAACATTGACGTAAACATCCGGTTTCGGTGTCAGTCCCTCAGAATCAAAAAGCAACGGTTTCTTTCTAGACTGCATTCAACAGTCATACATCGTAGAAGAGGCAGAGATACCAATTTCTCCACCGACAGGAGCCTCAATAGACCATAACGCAATGCTGCCACAAAACAGCTACAGTTATAAGCCTGCACGCCCACCTTTGACTGAAAGCAACAAGTTGACGGCCCTTCTCTGGAGGTTGTCAAAAGTCATTCTGGGAGAAGAAGGAAATCACTAACTGCAGTAGACATCGACAAGACAGGTTGAGGGAAAGTGGGAACTCCAAAAAAAGTAAATTACACCACTTCATCACAAAATAACAAACAGCGTAAGAGTATCCGAAGGTGGATTTTTCCTTTGAAAGCCTACCTTTTTGTTTCTCTTTCTTCTTTAATTCATTATTTTTCTGCCACAGCAGAAAGAAAAGATCAGTAGGATTTTGAGCAAATGAATGATGAGACCGATACTGATAATGTTAAGACATAATGATAAGACAACGCTTGGCTATTCGTTTACAAAAAATGCATGTTTCATTACCTCTCTGCTTGTAGACTTTACACAAAGCAACAGTTGGGCAGGACATATGGTAGGTGAAATGTGATGGAAAATGTGGGTACTGTTGTGTGTCATTGCTTCATTGTATGCAGATGTTTGACTAGAGGGGGGAGACACATACTATATTACAAAAAAATAATTTTGTTTTAATTAACAATTTTAATTAACAATTCTGATCAACTCTGACACGTACTTAATATTTCATTATTCACCTAGAGGATTGATACTTTCAGAAATACCCGCATCTCTTTTGAATCACTGTTTCCCGTAAGCAGTGTAGAAGAGAACAGGCGGAAGTCTTCCTTCAGGGTGTGTATCCTTCGACTACCTGCTTTCATCAGCTTATAGGTTCATATAAATTGCCTTGTTCCTGACACAAGCCATCAATAGCATGGACACACATGGTAAAGCCCTAAAGTACTGATGAATTTTTCATTGAAGCTGCTATCCCCTGTGCAGCAAACCGCCTGTGGACCTTGCAAATATGTGCCGGTGATGAGTTCAGCGTCCTGTTGGTCAGACAGACACTTGAACAAACGCCCTGTGAACAACACAGAGCAGTCCGCTATAGGTTTCACAACCGACAGTTCCCTGGATATGAACAAACTGGTGTCAGACAGGATGTTGGACCACGCTTCACTCCGTATCATGTTCTAATTTCCTGCATTTATTGTAACGCTGAAAACACACAACGCCACCTCTCCAAATGGCAGCAGTCACAACAACCCCTCTGAGCGAGTGTCTCGAGAAAAACGTGAGGAATTATGTGCCGAGCGCCGTGCATCAATCACATTGATTCTCCAGGCCTCATCATCCTATATAAAGTCCTTAGTATAATAACGTTGTCAGTGGATTTGGCGCGAGGTGTCTTCACACCGCCAGTGTCAGTTCATTTAGATGCTCCCTTCGAGCCCTGGCAGCTATCATTGCTCATAACCACCATGTCAGTCAAAGACGGGGGCAGAAACACAGCATCCTGCCCTTCGGAGGTGCTAACATAATGAAAGAAAGACGCCATGGCTCCATGAGAGGGTGTGTTAAATGTTGTTTCTATGAATACCAGATGTGTGACTTGGGCAGGGAGTGCTTGTAATGGAAGCAAACTACTTTTGACACTCTTGACTGTCAGTTCGCCTTCGTGGTGAAGCACATTCGCTGAGACACAAGCACTCCCAGCAGCAAGTGACTGCTCGCCCCTAGATCCCTCACTTGTCAAATGTTATTTTGAGATAAGCATGTGGGATCTGTATTTTGATAGCATAGTCTCAAATGTCACCTTGTGTTGATCGTCATCATAAGACTTAACATCTTCCAGAATAACAATAGCAAGTTGTGATTCCAGTTGAGCAGCATGGACCAAATAACAGTAACAATCACGACAATCTCGAAATCATCTCTAAAATTTCAAATTTGGATAAAATTTCTATCAGTGCAGCAATAATATCTCTGGTACACATTGTACACATAAGAAAGGCTAAGAAAAATGGCCTGTATACCCCAAGTTCTTCATGCTAAATCTGCATTGTGTTCATTGCCAGGCACATGTAGTGTGAGACAGTGTATTCTCCCCTCATCATGCATTCATGAAATGTATTTATGGACTGTCAGTCAGGAAGCAGGATACAGGCTGGAAAACATCTGCAGGCAGTACATGGTGGGGTCTAGAAGGGATACAGGAAACTTCAGGAAGTGTTCATCTTCAACACAGTTGCCATAGAGGAGTCCTGTAGGCCTTGCCATTGCTATGGAAACACAATGTCTGGCTGAAGGGGGATAAGGCTTCAAAATGACATTTATCAACTGATTTCACAATCACTATAGCTGAAATTAAAAATTTGCACAAGAAAGTTTTGTCTTTTGCTCTTACATTTTGATTTGTCACTTCCTCTGCACCCAGATAATTTGCCACCTGTGACCACAGTCGACACCAACATTTCATTTGGGCAAATAGAGTGAATCTACAGCGTATCAGTTAGCGGTCATGGGATGGTGTTCTCTGTTTCAAGCCTAGTTGTGGTTTAGGGTGATAATACGGGTGTATGTTTACATAGAAATCTTGCCTATCACAGCTTTAACTCGCACTCGTCTTTTCGTGTGTAACTCGTGTTCTTCCCCTGATGCCATTTTTTTTCCTTGAACTTTCAAGTGGATTCCACTGAATGGGATGTATCGCAAATAATTTCCCCTTCCCCTCAGGTGTAATACCTGCAGTAGATACAAACACACTATACAGACAAACAAATGCCATAATATTTAGCAACCTAGCTAGCTAGCTTTACACTAGCACTAACTCGATTGTAGCTAACCTAGATAAATAGATTGACTATGCTAGCTAATATTGAAACTGTTTTCTATGGCTAGCATGCCAATTTCCCCCCCCCCCTTTTTTTTCTCAACAAACTTACCTTGCTGTGCAATTGATTATCTTTAGGTAGTTTGTTGACAAACGTAGTAGATATAGCCTGTGGAAATTCTTCAATGTATGTTTGTCCTTTTTTCGATATCAAGTGTCTCTTTACTCTCCATTTTGATGACCCACTAGCCACAGTATGTGTAGTTGATAACTGACAAACGTAGCTCAGTTTTCACTTTTTAGCTGAAATTTCTTACATCCCTCCTACCCCAGTACATGCCACGGTAATGTATGTAACTCTTACACTGCTGTTTGTTGCTCTTTCTTTCTCTTCACCTTTAATAACTACAGCACAAATATACAGGCAGACATGCACTCAACTCTTCAGCATTAATAACTGGCAGACATGGGACATACAGACTGACTGACCAACCAACTGACTTATAAGTCTTCTTTTTTTGTCTCTGATTTCAACTGCCACTGCCACACTGACAGAAATGTGTATAATGAGCTTCATTAACATCCGTCCAGGAAGGAGCAACCCTCCTGACCTGTCACTCATAATCAACATCCAGTCAGAGGTCTTGATAGGCCCTGTCATCTCTGGAGGGGAGGTCACATTAATATGTGCATCAGTCCACTATTGTTCGCTTTTCTAAGTGCGCAATATGGCACTGTTTCACCTAGAAATGATCTGGATTGGTCCAGAACTCAACTGGAAATGTTGCTAACAAACAAATAACTGATATTGTGGAATAATTAGCTGTAAAACAGAAAATGAAACAGAAATTCAGTGTTTACCATTGTAGGACCATGAAATTTGAATGCATTATCACCTATATTATGTTATACATTGTGGAATGTAGACCTTTAGTAGTGTGACAAAACAAGAGGATGAGTACTCCGAATGTGGATCCATATCTCATCCCTCTGCAACACTGCAGGCTGGTGTTAATGAGATCCAGAAAACAGCCTTTGTCTACAAGCAAAGAGCTGCACCTCCACCGGTTTAAGCACACATGTAAATCATGCTTAACTACCATTTCATTTCATCCATCCTGCTCACAGATCAGGACATAGCATGACACCGGAGAACATGGCAGCAGTGTATCCTGTGGTGTAAACAGTGTATTCAATTCAGTGCCAACAGAGGACAATTTTCACAATCAATGAGGATCATGTATGGATTTACATTTTGAATAAATGGAGCGTGTTCAGTAGGCACGCATGCTTATAGACTCAGGTTCAGTCACACAAACATACAGTAACATACAGTAAGCACACACACACACACACACACACACACTCATACAAGCACACACACACACAGGCATTTACTTTGGTTGGTCATATTACCCTTCGTATTAGTCCAACTGAAAGGTAGTAAGGTTTGATCATTAGTTAGAAGATTTCATCTTTTCTTTCACCACTTGACTCAAACTGGGCAGTCAGTTATTCATGAGCTTTACTTTAAAAAAGAAAAAAATGCTAAATCCTGCTTTTCAACTTGGAGACATTTAAAGGTGAATCCTTAGATTCATGTTTGATGTAGGGCTTTAATAAAAGAGGTTCCTTATAACAATGTGAGTCAAAGCAGCGGGGGGTCTCCACATCAAAAGCAAACATGCATGCCGGCTCCCTCTCTTTTTTGTCATATTCACTTGATATCAAATGAAAGATATAAGCGAGGTGTCTCATCAGAGATTGACGCAATCTGTTCACTGTTGATTCGTTTGTTTCTAATCAGGAGAGACAGAAGGGGGAGCATGAGGAGAAGTCAGACATTGTGGCCACATGCTTTCTTCTCACTCTTTCTTCTCATTTGACGATAGATCTATTTGTGCCCTCCGGGATTTTAACATTACATGGATAACAAACTACAGCCATTCGAGATTTTCCTGGCCCTTTTTCATAATACCAATGTCCTTCTCATCCCTCCAATAAAGAGCAGTCAAAAAAGTTACAGATTTAACATTTTTTCCATGCTTTCTCCATCTCTGTCTCCCCCGTTTCCCCCCTGCTCCACAACCCAATTAGGCTTGTGCTGAACTGTGCAACGCTGCTGAAAAGCCTTGAGCACTACGGTGGCACTGAATGCCCAAGGTGTGTTATTATCTTGTATTAGTGCACCACCTGCCTTGCCATAATGATTAGCTAATTGGCTCAGTGCGTGTCTTGAAATAATAAAGGAAGGAGACATTTTACTCTGATTAAGGAAGCACATCAAGTGACTGAGAGCAAGGCTACTGAGATCCACACAAAGTACACTTAATGGCTGCAATTCAGAGCTGAGATAAGTCTGCGCAGCATGGATTAAATACCAACTGCACGCATCGGTATTCAGACCTTAGTTTTAAGTGGTAATGGTTTTTAGTATTATGCTTAGGCAGCTAGATGCGTGGGGATGTGGTTTCCCCAAAATAGAGATGTGTTGTGACGTACAGTATTCTTGATTCAGACAGCTGGTTAAATCTAGGAAACTCAGTGATATTTGGAGGAAGAATACAAACAACATTATATGTCTATGTAATAATAAGCCATTGTCAAACATGTTACTTATTGCAGTCAACAGATACAAATCAGCCCATTTGGTTGATTAGCAAATTCTCTCATTAAACAGATATTGGCATTCCCATGATTTCCAAATGTCAACGCTTGAGCCGACTAATAATCTCTCCAACATCATAAAGTGTGTTTTATTATGGACAGACTTTGCATCACATTTGTGAATTTGACATTAAATTATCCCCCTTTAATGACTCAACTTGTTCTCTTTTCGTGAACATATTCATGATACTCATAGTTAATCGAGAGCAAAGCAGCTGAGGGCGCTCAATAGCAATGGTGAAAAAAACATGAAGGCAGCTCAATGGTTTTCAGAGCTGGCAAATCATATCACTTTTTGCCAAGCTCCTGGTTTACAATGTTAATACCTCTAGCTTTTCGAGAATGGAAATTCAGTGAGTGGTATACTGCATACTGCATGAGTAGTGGAGCCAAGACGAACGACTTCAAACTTTATCTCCTGTCCCACGAAAGGTACTGTTGATACAGAAGTGGATTGTATATCATTTAATAGCATTTTCAGGCATAATATGGATGGTATGAATCTATCATCAAGTTCCAAGACCTTTAAAACACACAAAAAAGAAGTTGCTGCTGTTTGCCTTTGCAGGGTAGCATACTGCAGAATAGTCTATGTAGTCAAACACTTCACCACAGGTCAGCTATTTCACTGTCTGTATCAAAAGAGCTTCCACTTTTCTAGCATATACTTTGCACTGCAGGATTGGTCAGTGGAGGCAAATAACTGAGGATTGTGTGGAAATACTTACATATCCCTCCTGCCTTATTTCATTCACGCACAGATTTGAAACACGAGGCGTTCCTCTTCAGAGCAATGACCGAAATGTTGCCAGATTACTGTGACAGTATTTCCACCGTTTCCACAAGATAGAGATGAGCTCCTTCCTACTGGGTGACTAAAGAACTTGAGGAATTACACGGCATTAAAGGAGACAAGGAGAGAGAGAGAAAGTAGGAGAGCAGGACAGGGATATATGGCACTGACAAAGAAACTGTTGCTGTTACTGAACGTCACTTGATGCAACACAGTGTCTGTGATCACAAAGCTGTGAGGTTTACTGTACATAATAGATGAACATCTGATACAGACAGACAAGCTGTGATTTTCACATCAAGTGTGGCTGTGTCTTGGTGTGACAGGGCCTAAGCCATGGCTGTCTAGAAAAACTCAGCAAGCTTGAGTTTAAGATTAATATGTTTCAGTCTTAAAGTCCAAATGTACAGAAGTGTAGTCCCACAAAAGAAACCCCAAAACACAGGATTAATATGTTTTCATTGTTGTTTTCTTAATTGATAGTTACAATTTACTGTATGAGTGCTTCAGATGTGAGTTAAATGCCTGATGAAGCTGTAAACAGGTTTATATTTACTGTATCTAAACATTAGCATAAAATAACTGTAATTTGAGTTCCAAATTATAGTTTCCAAATTGATTGATTGATTGCCACTTCTTAGTGATTTAGGGATTGGTTGTCAGGTTCTTGGTTAAGTAAGATTTCTTTCCTTATGTTGTATGGGTTATTTCCTTGAACATTTTGAGCACATATTATAACAGAGTTACAGATATGTTGATGAAATCATCCACTTTAAATAGATGGATTATTTAGTTGACTTTAGTTGTACTTCTTCACTCTGGGACAGCCCCACTGTTCCTGTACAACTGCAACCAATATACTAAAAATAATCTGACGCATCTGATGTCCTTTGTGTTTCACTCTCACAGAAACCTATTTTTCAGGCACAATTTTGAATATATTTTATCAGAATCCGCATTTTCAGATACACAGATGTTGTATCATTAAATTTCAATATGTTCCATTTGTTCTACTTTTATCTACATCCGATTTTTCGCTGCTGCAATGACCCAATTTCCCCTCGGGATCTTTAAAGTGTCATCTTTTCTTATGTGTCAAACGCGTGATATTTCATTAAAACTACCTGACTTATGGTTCCTCTGTGTTTTATATAACCTGAAGATATTGATTTAGGGTTTCATCCTGTTTTAAGTTTGCATTTGGTATACTGAGAGGCCAAATCCAGGGCGATCACAGACCTACAACATGTCTTAACCAGCTCATAAGCACCCATCTTAAACAGCGCTGGGAGGCTGCCTGGCGTCTGCCTGATCCCAGGCCGCCTCAGCTACATGGGTCGGGGTGGTTGTCACCGGGATGAATAGCGAGGGGAAGTTGGCTAATTGCGGAGGTTGCCGTGGGGAGTCCCCAGGCAGAGGAGATAACGTGAGTGCTCCACAGGGGCCTTATCCATGAGTAATGACCTTGGCTGCCTTCATACACACATGCACACACACAAAGACACCAGCTCCCTGGACAGACAGTGACATCATCTCAAGGTAACCAAGTGGATAAGTGGGTGCGGGTTGAGTGGTAAGGGGATTGGTTGCATTTTTAAGGTGCATGGGGAGGCTGAGGAGAGCGGTGGCTAAATGGTCCATTAGCACAATTTGGAGGTGGACTCTTGGGTTTTGGGAAGATGTGGGAGCTCGCTTCAACATGGAGACTCAAATGGCTTCTGTGTCAGTGTAGGGAAAACACACTTGTTACCTCCGCCAAGGAGGTTATGTTTTCGGTGCTGTTTGTTTGTTTGTCTGTTTGTTTGTCTGTTAGCAGGATTATGGAAAAACTACTGGCCCGATTTTCATGAAACTTTGTGGAAGGGTGTAGCATGGGCCAAGGAAGAACCCATTAAATTTTGGAGCGGATCCGGATCCGACTCACGAACAAGCAATAATAGCACGAACCTTGGCGGAGGTCTGCGCTCTCCGAGTGCCCTTCTAGTTTCTAAAGCCTTTTGAATATTCCTTTGTGAGCTCCACCCCTCCAGTCTTCAAGAAGATATAATTAAAACGTCCTTTGTATCGGTAAGAAAGAAAAGTGCATTCAAATTAAATAATTCATTAGTGAATGAAAAAGAGCTAGCCAAACACCACTCACAAATCTTATACAATCAATGTAGCATTCAGTGCAACCTTGTTTCATCTGCATATAAATGACTGTACGCGACAATAACTTCTGTTGGAGACAGTTTACATGATCGCTGCTGTTTGTTCCATTTTCCAGCATGATTAACAGTACAGTGCAGAAACTGCATGAGCGACCCCAACAAATGGGAGATGTTCTCAGGAGAAACATATTGTAGTTGACTGTAAATCTGCTATTATTGCTGCCATCATTGCCCTGTAACATTCAACAACAAATGTTACAACCAACTAATTTTATCAAATAAAATAAATAACATCATGTTATATTGTTCAGCTGTTCACCCACTCAGTTAGTAATAGTAGTAGTAGGGCTAGTAGTAGTAGTATGCATTTATCCCACGGTTAGAAATACTGATACAACACATAGAAAAAAAGAACAGAGATTCCACTGGTAAAAAAATAGAAACATACAGTGAATAAAGCTCTGTTCCCATGCTACTGGGAAGCCAAACTAAAAGTGGTGATCTCTTTTAATTTTTTAGAAACAAGAACATCTCCGATGTCTCTCCTTACCACCTTTTCATTTGTCAGCCATCTTGCGGTGATGTGCCCTACACATGCCACACAGTATGGAGCTACTGTAAGGATAATGAGAGCAGATGACAAGGACCCCGTTCCGTCAGACCTGCTGTTTGGCAGTTACGCAACCAACACCACCACCGCCGCCACCGCCATCATTTCCATCACTGCCATCTGCTGTGTTCCAATGCAGCTGAAATCATCTATACATTATGAATTTACATTATGACATTCAGTCAGTGGGTGAGAAAAAAAAACAGATGGGAAATAAATGGCTTGGAAATAAATGTCGTCACTGGTCCTGATATCCGGAAAATGGCCAAAACATAATGTGTCTTCTTGGGGTTTCATATTGGTCAGAAATAAATACAAATCCTTTTTTTTTTTTTTTTTTTTCATAATCTAACTCAGTAATTCTTTTCTGCACTGACTGTACAGATGGACAGGATTTCATTTTGATAAGAGCTAGATTGGTGTTCCTCCCCATAACCAGCTGTATTGATTATGGGAAATGAAGACTGAACTGTGCTGCTCAGTGTTGATTATTCCCACACAATCCTGCACAGACCAACAGTTTACACTAAAAAATTATAGTTTAATCTTGTATGTATAATTACAACCTGTAATGACTGCCTGTATTAGTTTGTATTAATCTATCTACATCCATCTTCATTAGGCATTAATAAGAGAAACTAGGCATGAACTACATAAGAATACATCTAAATAACTTAATATTAAATGGCTCAATGCAGGATTATTGTGCCACCTGTGCAACACCTCCACCCCATTGTTGGTTTTGTTTATGTATTTCTTTTTTCTTTTTTTCAGTTGGAGTGAAGAGGTTTTAAATTTAGAGTCTTTCAAGGTGAGTGTGGGATGGCAGTGTTGTTAGGTGCATAGTGTTCAATAGAATTAGAATTTGGAGTCGAATTGGAAATGCGGGGGAAACAAATGTTAAGAATACTATTGTTGGAAAGCAGCTGTTGAAGCAATAAGCCATGAAAAGACTTTATAGTGATTTTAGAAAAGCTGAGAGACAGCAGAGAGGCACAACACAGCAGTAGCACACCATTGTAAGAAAAAAATAAGACAAATGTTTAATAACTTGTATTTTTAATCAATAATAATTAAATAATAATAAGAATTCAGTGTTATTCTTCCACTAAACAGTATAGTTCTATTATTGGTATGGTTTTTTTTGGTAGTGCTGTCCAATCAGAAATGAAGACTGAGACTGTTTTGTATGAACAATTAATAATGTTTTACAATAACATTTAATTCAGACATTTTAGTTTTTATTAAGATGTAATAGAATCGTAAATCTTAAATCTTAACTGTTAATCTTAACTAAAATGTAAATTAAATGGAAATATGTAACCTGATGGAGCTGCATGGTCTTTGAAAATGTTAAATAAGCTCAAAATAGTGGTTTAAAAGTGAAATAATCAGTTTGAAATAGTGATCAAAAAGTGAAATAATCAGTTCTAGATATGTTGTATCCATGTTTGAAACAGATAGAATATGAATGGTTTTCAATGGTATCACTGATAAAGGTAAACTTAGTGCTGGGCTGTAATTTACCCATAATTGATCCGTTCAAAATCCCGGATAGGAACAGTGAACTGTAGTCAGACCACAACACACACAGCCCAGACAAGTCATTAATAATTTATCCGCCGTACATAACTTAATTGAGTCAAATGGAAGGTGGGGGAGCGCAGCGTGCTCACGCCTCCAGTATCATCGCGGGGCCTTTTCTCGGCAGTTTTTCCACTAACCCAGTTTCCAACATAGTACGTTTCACCTTGGAGCGAGCAGAGAGGCACTATTCAAATGGGGATAAAGTAGGCTGACAGTCGCTTTCCCCCCGCAGATATGTCCTGCTTCAAAACCCAAACATCTCTCCTTGCTCCGGGAGAATAAATAAAGAAATAAATCGACGACGAGCAGACGAAGAAGAAATACTAGCGCTGCTGCATCCTCCGGAGGATAACAAGAATAATGCCTTCATTTGCTGCAGGGCCTCCACTCTGCACCAACTATAGACATGGCTTTTATGGCTGTAGTATTTCTGATTGGCATCCTAGGACAGCCATTTGAATTATTTAATAGAGCTCCCATTCCCTTAGTGGAGGGAGAAAAAGAAATATGTTTGTTTGTGTTTGTGTGTGTGTGTGTGTGTGTGTGAGCGTTATTGGGAGTTTCTACCATGCCTCGCTCTTTATTGTCTTTTGCTCTGGCATTTTCTCTGGCTTGACTCAAGTCAAGTGAGGCTATTGTTTTAGCAAACAACCCAAATGTCACTTTTTTTTTTTTAACAACAACAACAACAACAAAAATCAGTTGAAACACCACGCTGAAAGCAAGGCCGATGACCGCGAGAAGCATATTCCGACGCTTCTTCAGCGTTCTTGATGATTAAATATGAAATTGATAAAACATCACACACACCTCATCTCTCTTCTCTCCCCGGTGCCCACGGGTGAATCAGTCAATCCTGGATCACAGTGTAGAACACAGGGAGGATATTGAAGGGATCTGGGCCTTGGGCTTTCATAAACCTGATCCATTTCCTGTCGGGGGAGAGAGAGAGGGGGGGGGGAGAGAGAGAGAGAGAGATGAGTTAGTCTCTGTGGTGTAGCTATCCCTCCCCAGAGTCGAATGTGGGAATGTGCAGGTGTTACAAGATCTCCTACTCTCCCCCTACATTCCCTCATCAACATTCTTCAACTCTCTTCTCTCTCTCTCTCTCTCTTCTCTCTGTCTCTCTCTCCCTGACTGTGTGTATCCATGATTCGGAAAGACTCAGGACTAAAATGAAATAAACCACAGCAGGTCAGCAAAATCTTGTCCAATTTCGACAATTCCTGATAAATGGAATGTGGTGCGGTGTTGCGACCCGGGAAGACAACATGATAATCTTTTTTTTTTTTTTTTTTTCGGTAGATCCAGTGCGTCTGGGAGGCAGCTTGCTATCTGGGGAGCGTTTAGCAATGACATCAACAGCTGGACATGACCCGTTTGACCCTGGCCCGGTCTCAACCGTCCCACGATCCCCTATTCCTCCATCCCCCACATCCCGTCTTTATCGGGACTGATCGCCTCAAGCCTGTCTGACCTTGGCAAGCAGATAAAACAGCAGACAGATAAGGAAGAGGTGGTGGGGAAAAAACAGGAGAGGACGGAAGAGAAGGGAAGGGGGGGAAAGCAGAGATGAGCAGCTTGCTATGAGATGCATTTTTCCTAAACTCGGGCTGTTTGAGAACCCCAATTTACATTGCCAGGGAAATCCTCTGGGAAGCTTTATGATAGATGAATAGGACTACTCTACCGGGGGGGGGGGGGGGGGTGGAGTCTGGGATGACCCGCTTTTGCAAATTTGGCCCCAGGGAGAAGGAAGAGGAAGCTGGGAGACTTAAGCTTTTGCAGAGTGGATATCACTGTTGAGCCTCTCAAGCGACATAAGAGTGCTAAATTTATCATCGTGTCATATTTGGGATTACGAATTAGGTTTAATAGATGCAATATGCCCCGTCAGCGGGTCACTCTCTCAGTAAAACAGTTACTTTAAATTATTATTTAACGTGAAGCACCAGTAGCATGAAATCATTCAGATAAAATTATTCAAATGAGAATTACTTCTTGGTATTGTATCCATACAAAGAGATCGCAAAGAAATGATTATTTGTTTAGTCTGTTACAGAATTATTCTAATCTTCTTAAAATTGCCTTGATCAGGTTTCAGATGTGTGTTTTCATTGGCCACAGGCTGAAAAAATGATTCTGTATCCTGAGTGTGACACCATGCTGCAGCCCTGCCACTCTTCAGGTGCTGCGCTGTGCATGTTCAGTGAGTGGAAAGCCTTGACAGATACCTATTGGGGGCGATCTGCATGTGCTTAAAGGTATTAGCCCATCAAAATGATGTTTTCCATAGTCAGCAGAACGCAGCAAGTATTAAAAATGAATAGAACTCTGGCAGATTCACAGCAATATGAAAATTAAAATGAAGTGTTATTCTAAAATGATTAACCAATCATTTGAAAGATATGACATTAGCTAGCTGGGGAGAAAGTGAAACTGACTATTTAATGTTACTGAAGCTATTAGCAATCTGGAGGACTGTACTTTGGAAAAAACTGTGTACTGTGTTTTTTTAATGATGAGCAATGATCATCAGTTTTATTTTCTTAAAATGGATACATAGCGTTTTGGAATGAAACCTTTGATATCATCGCTCTCAGGTGAAAACCTTGTATCCCCCAAAATGTCAAAATTTCAGGAACTTGTTTTCAGATGGAACGCAATGCATTTTTGAGTTTATCCAATGGGTTTTGAAAGGCTTTCATAAGCCCAAGGGGGCGCAGAATTTTCTCAACCCATAGAAGACCATGTACTCCTTCAATTGAAGTTAAAGTTACTGCCAGAATTTGAAACTTGGTGACTTTGGCGACCCCTTGAGTCCCTTAGTGGTAGTATTTTACGTCAGTTGTAACAAAGAGACTGAACACTCGCTCACCTTGTATTCAGTAATGCTCGCTCGCCCAGTGTTTGTATCACAATGTGTGTTTGTAACGTTTGTGCTGTGAGTCAGTTCTGCACATTCCATGCCAATCGTAGGTCTCATTTTTGTACAGCCATTATATGCTATCAAAATTAATTTGAGAATGATATATTGAAGTTGAAGGAAAACTTCGCTGATTTTCAACCAGCGTTGTATCATTACAATATGGGTAGTACATGCAAATGAACAATGTTTAACTCCTCCATGTTGCCTGCACCCAGAGCGGCGGACTTTGGAGACTTAGACTACCAACTATGTTTCCACATTTTCTGTAGTGGTGCCTTCAAGGATGGTAAAATGTGGGTCTCCCAAAACACTCCCATCCCATGCTACGCTAGTGATAGGGAAAAGCAGACACTAAAATATCACACTACTAAATACTTTAAAATATCAGTGTATTTGGAAAAAAACTAGTTTCATGATACGACAGGCTGAATATCACGCTGTTGAATCAGACACAACAGAGTCTGGAAGAGGAAGCGACCACCGGACTGGAGCGACGTTTCAGCCGCAGCTAAGCTAAGCTAAGCTGCTAAGTTTCTCCGTGATTCATCCAGAAGAGCTGAATCTAACACAAAAAAACAACTAGCTTTACAATATAATGTCGGAACAGAGATGTGGCGCCACTATTACAACTTATGAGGCCGAATATAGTGCTGTGGAATCAGACAAAACAGAGTGTGGAGGAGAGTAGAGCTGCAACGATTAATCGATTTTTGTCAACTATTAAATTAATCGCCAACTATTTTGGTAATCGATTAATCGGTTTGAGTAATTTTTTAAGAAAAATAAGTCAAAATTCTCTGATTCCAGCTTCTTAAATGTGAATATTTTATGGTTTCTTTACTCCTCTATGACAGTAGACTGAATATCTTTGGGTTGTGGACAAAACAAGACATTTGAGGACGTCATCTTGGGCTTTAGGAAACACTTATCGACATTTTTCACCATTTTCTGACATTTTATAGACCAAACAACTAATCGATTAATCGAGAAAATAATCGACAGATTAATCGACAATGAAAATAATCGTTAGTTGCAGCCCTAGAGGAGAGGGCGACCGCACGGGAGCTGTAACAGCACCGAGAGAGACGCGCCTGCAGCCGGGGGAGGCTGAACAACAGAGTCTGGAAGAGGAAGGGACCACCGGACCGGAGCGACGTTTCAGCCGCAGCTAAGCTAAACTAAGCTAAGCTGCTAAGTTTCTCCGTGATTCATCCAGAAGAGCTGAATCTAACACAAAAAACGCCGGGGGAGGCTGAACACCTGTGAACGCCCGGTGATGATCGTCAGGGGGACAGACAGAAAACTTCACGGTGCTTTGGTGAACCTGACTTTGTTTTCTGACAGAATATTATATTGGACTTTGTCAACTCTGAATACAGAAAAACAGCGAACAGCGACTGTGTTAACTTTACCTGTAACTTGCGGCTACATCCAGCGGCACCGTTCAGCACTCTGTAAGTTGATCCACATAACGTAACTGACTCCAGCGCGCTGCTTTGTTTTATGATCCTTTGAAAACGGGTGCGATTTATCCAGACTCGATGAGGAAAAACATGTTGTAAATGGAAATAAGCCTCAGTAAAGAGATATAACGCTGCTTTGTCTCTGCTAACTTTGTCTTTGGTGCTACACTGACCGTGAACGCACCGTCAGAGTCAGTGACGCGCGCAGTGCATTCTGGTTGTTGTAGGATTCCCCCTTAAGAGCGATATGGGGAATCTACAGCCGTTTTCTCAGTTTTCTCTGGTCATAGGGCTCCAATTTCAAAAATAATTGCACATTTCTACTACATGGGTTACATATTCACAGCAGTGAAATAGGCCTTTAATATTCTACATGTAGGTGCTATAAAAATGAAAATTGCCAAAACTTTACGAGGTTATGCGTTACAAGGTTTTCACATGACAAGAACAACAATACAGTTATTTTCTCCTCTGCCAAAAGTGGATTATTTTTTTGCTCCCTCATTTATGAACCACACATATAACCTCTAAAATGGTTACCCATGGTTCATTGTTACCAGCCTTCCAACTGCCACTCTGCCACTGAAAGGTATGAACAGTTTCTAAATGTCTTTGCTTGTTGTTCAGGTGAGGCTGAAGGCCATACACACCTTCCAGTCTGGATGCATGTGAAATGTCAACACTACACATCCACACCTGCACACCGACGTCGGAACCCAAGTTTTGCCACTTGAGAGCCATTTTGATTTAAAAAGTAATTTGTGTGGTGTCACTGTAATCAACTTGCATTGACTATTTTGTCGAAGGAAATCAGATTAATGGATGTTATCTTTAAACTATGCAACTACACTGACATCACCAAAGGTCTGCCTCACCGCAGCGGTTCTGCTAGGTGACAGGTCTAATCAAAACCTCAGATTATCACAATGGGTTATGAGTGATAGCACAGGGAGATCGCTTGTTCCTGCGCGGATGCTAATAACCAAACTGTGTGTGAATCCATGGCCCCTCATGGACACAGTCTAATGAGAAGTGACCCTTAATTGTGTTTTTCTGTTAAGGTGGCACGCTCTTAGCGAAGAAACAGACGATGAAGTAGGGGCTACTCGCTGATTTGTTTATTCACAAAATCAAATGCATGCAAAACTGATTGATTCATAAAATTCAGCTCACATCCATGTGAATGCTTGTGAATTGCCTGTTTTCGACATCCAAACTGCATGGTGTAAGGTAGGAATGATGTTTTCTACTGTCACATGCCTGAGTATAGAATGGCAGTAACCAGATGCCATAGATGTAGCATATTTATAAAAAAACCCCAACAACATTACATAGAAAAGAATGCTCCATGCTGGTTAGTCACAGACAAGCATTCATCTTTATGAATAGATGAAGCATAGAAGTTAGCAGGTTTTCCATGTGTTGTGAGGCTGAATTAGCTTTAAACTGGCTCAGTGGGCTGGTGCTGTAATTGTACAGCTCTAGGAAGTGTCGCCCCACGGCTACACCATTCTACGCCTCCATTTCCCCCAATCATGACAGCTGCATCTCGGCTCTGATTGGGCGGTTGCTGCGAGGAGTTCCTGACCTTTCAGATGGAGCCTATTTGGCCCGATGCGGTTGGCTGGTTTACATTCTGTCAAACATGAGACCGTGAGGCACAGAAAGACGGCGTCCCTTCCAGAAAATGTCACACAGCAGTGGCAGGTCTTCTCTGGCACAGCACTGGCACTGTACTGTGATATTATTTTCAAGAAGCTTGGCAGAAGTTGACACATGTCTTTCGGTTGACCGGAAGAACTCTGATTTGCATTCAAAATGCTTGCTCAAATAAACAACACCCGATGTGGTTCAAAAAGATCAGCCGTTTTGAGGAACTTTAGAGGACAAAGTGCATACTCTTTGCATCCAAAACAGGGATGAGAACAGGGGGGGAAGAAGAGGGTGAAGCTGAATCTCCACAGAGGGAGGGGATGTTGCAGCAACCCAACACACACTAATGCAAATCTAATGCCAGCAAAAGCACAAATGAGTTGTATTTTTTAGAATAATATATGTATATACAGTATAAACCTGTTTTATGTTTTATTGCCTCAAATAAATCTAAATGGCTCAAAATCTGGCAGTAGATCATGATTCACAATTTTTTCGCTGGTGCCTCAATATCTTGGACCAAGCCAGCTGAGCCGGGATTGACTCGTGTGTTAATACATTACTTCTGATTGACGGAGCTGATTACAGGCTTGACACTACATTACTTTTGATTTGCAGAGCTGACTGCAGCCTCAAATGCCACCGATGTGGCACGAACTAGCCAAGTGGAGAAGCTGCGAGAACACGGAAGTATTAAACAAAATGGGCCTCAGACTGTGCTTCAGGAATGAGCAACAGTGAGAGCATTTATTTCTTGTGGAATTATTTTTTCTTCTTATGTTTGTCAGTGGGTGAGAAGTGCAGTTTGGGGTCCATTTCAAGGGCTGCTGTGGGCTTCTCCCTCCCTGTATCACTGGAATATCAAGACAAACAGCATGTTACACACTCTTGATTTCTCAACTGTAGCCGCTTTAAGCATAGCTGTGTGTATCATTGTTGAAAATGAAGTATTTTCTTTCCAGTAAGTGAGCAATTCGAATAATTCTTTTGGTTATTATGGGGCCTTTTGCAGGCTGTTGACTGTTTCGTTTGAAGTGGTTGGTACTTTCAAAACATACCGGCTCTAAAAACATTGGCACTCCTCTCGATGTACATTGGCACAAACCATAGAGCAGCAGCGATTGTTTATATGTTCATGCATAAGAAGAAATACCCTAACAATGAATCAGGAACATGTTGGACAAGTTGCTGCAGTGAGAGGCAGACAGGTGTTTGGTGTGTTGGACACACAGAGGTTCCATATCTGCAGCCCAGTCCCGGTCCTTTACTCCCCCCCCTGCAGTGAGGGGAACCTCGCTCTCCACATGACCCGTGTCCAGGTGTGTTGAACTCCATGTTTGCACATGTGTGTGTGTATATGTGTGTGTGTGTGTGTGTGTGTGTGTGTGAAAGCTCCCCTCTGTCGCTGTCAACCACTGGTGCCCACCTGTGTCGTTATTACAGCACATCACCGCACACACACACACAGACAGCACACACACACAGACAGCACACACACAAACACAGCTGCACTGTACAATAGATGAAAGCACTAGGGATGGCATTCGGAACCCCTGCATGAGGGCCCTTGTTACATCTCCTGTTGGCCGGCATCCAAAACCATGTTAGAGAATGAAAACCATTAACAAAGTAACATAATTAGTGCGCTCAGTGCTAAAGCGAGGTTCCCCGTCCCTACCTGCAGCGCCGGGGTCTGGGCTCTATCTTCCGCTAGATGTGTCACGTGGCTCCCTCTCCTCCCTCCGCTCATGTCGGCATTAATAACTCGCCGTGAGGTCACCTCCTCGCCGTACGTCCGGCAGGAGGCGCCGGGAGCCGCCCGCGCCCGTTGTTATGGCGATTAATCTGCTCGGAGTCGGAGCGCCGAGGGTGGGGCCGGGCTGAATGATTAGGGTCCTGTCTGAGGAGGAGACGAGGTGATAATTGCCTTTGTGTTGCGGAGGAGGAGAGGGCAGGGGCAGTCAAGGGCGCTGCCACTGTCCACTGTGTTGAATCTTTCACCGCACGCCTTGCGAGGTAAAGCCGATGCATACAGAGGGTGTGTTTGGCTTCTCTGTTTGGATATGGGTGGGCAGGCGGCGGGGTGGGGTGGGGTGGGGTGGGCTGTGTGCCTGTGTCTGCCTATGAGTGCGTACTTGTGTTTGCATGCATGGGCAGCCTTACTTGTTTGTGTTTATGTTTGCTTTGACCATGTTATCTCGTCTGCAGGATAAACCAAATGTTGTTTTTTCGTAAACACCATTTCAGCTTTTCTCATTACAGATGTGCATCAGTTGACTCAAGGCCCTTAGATGTGCATCAGTTGACCGGCAGCAATAACACATGGTAAGACAACAAATTATAGGCAGCCAATTTGTAATACACATTGATAAAGAAAAAACAAAAAGTTTGCCAAAGGGTGTAACATTTGATTGATGTAGGTCAACAACTACTACACCAGCAAATAGTAAAATGCTAAATCTAGTACATGACAAAGTTAGTCTGATGTTACTTATATTTATATTTAAAACAGTTAGATGACTGTCACAATACAGAGACTGTCCAGAAGTATTGGATAAGGAAAGAAAAATAAAGAAAGGCCAAAAAGATGATAAGGAATACATCATAAGCTACATTCTGGACTCAGAAAATTATGAAAATTATATTATATTCAGGCAATTATTTAGAGAATTTCTAATGTGTAATACCATATGCTAGAAAGTTGGTTGCTGCAATTCTTGGCATCCTTAGCTGCAGGTTAAATAAGGTCCTCTGAAGTTTGCTACCTTGCATATATTTGCACTTCAAAACTTTTTTGAGAACAAATTTGTTCACTTAAAATCATCAAATTCACACTCCGAGGTTTAGTTCATTTAACTATACTAACATCACTCTGCTACATATTAGGAAATGAGTGTGAAGTTTTCCACTCGGTAAGAAGTGGAGGAAGACGGCAGAACTATTAGCATCCTGATGATAAACATGCTATGGTTTCTGCACTTTGCATTGGCTTAATATTAAGGTGTGAAAAACATTAAAAGAAGTGCTACAATTATAGTGTCTCTTATAACAACCTCGCTACTACCTTAATATTGCACATTCTTAGACAGTTACAAAAATAATTTATTATTTTCCACCATGCATGTCGAAAATATCCAGATGAAACATTTTTGCAAATTAGGCAACCAGTACACTTTAGTTGCTTTAAGTTGAAAATACCCAACTTTATGCAGCAGATACTGCAAATCAATGAACTGTACAAGCAAGGCAACACATAGCAATCATGTTTGATATTCAATCGCTAGCTGTTATCATTAAATCTTTTTAGTCAGAATTAGGCTGTATTTGAAATTGCACACAGCTTTTATATGGATGCTGAGTGCAACTGCAAAAATGTTACTGGGTGCAACATCACCCAGAGTGTGAGCGGTGGAGAGGTGAGGTTGGCTTTGATCATATTGATAAAACATTAAATTTTAACTTGCCCCCATAAACAGCTTATACACATACATATATGAAACAGATAGAAATAACAAAAAGGCCAATACCTTTGGCTTTTAAAAAAAACGGAAAAGCGCTCCCTACACAATAAAATGGCACGTTGCCCATGCAAGGGGTGGACAAAATAACCGAAACATCACATGAAAAAGGCCAATTACAAAATAACACCAGGCATTATTTGGCAACTGAGACACAGTACAACAAACTGTGTAAAAGCAAACTGTTTCTTTGCATTGTGTATAGGGAAGAGGTCATTTTGATGTCTGTTCTACGGATAAACACATAAATATATACAGTTTTCTTTTTATTCTATAACCTTTTAAGATGATAAATAACACACTTATACATACACACAGAGGCTGATAGCTTTTATTGAAATGCTTGTTATTCCGTTCCGTACATTACAGTACAACAATATGTGTGTATTCCTTTGAGATGTCTTTTTAAAATTGCACATGGATATAATTCCTGAACAATTTCCTATGATATAGGCTACATACAGTGTGTGTGTGTGTGTGTGTGTGCACAGAAAATATTCTTGCTTGTGTTGTTTTCCAGACTCTCTGGCTCATCTTTATTGTGGCTGCCGATGCCTCTTGTACTTGCACTGCATTTGTAAGTTGCAACATGACACTATGTATTTGTAGTGTTTATAATGACGTGCCAAGTGAATAACTTATTTGAGACAGCATCTGTCCTCGCTTCACGCTGGTATTTTCTGAGCCCGTTCTTGGTCAACCGTAGCTGTCATTTCCTGCAAGACTCCACGTCAGAAGAAACCTCCTCAAGGACACACTCCACTCATGTCATCCAGCATTGTCATTTCTCAAGAGCCCTTGAGGCATGCGTTCACAGCTTTCCCAAAAGCCTGCCATACATTCTTCACACATTCTCTAACTCTTAGCGGGCTGTATGAGTAAATGGCTCTTCAGGTTTTTTATGAAAGAAAAAGCAGTAATATCACCTGCAGCTCATATGGAGGGACGGAGAAAGAAGATGACACATAAACCAGCAAAAGTGGCTTGTACTCTCCTGATAATGCACTGTCTGCACTGTGAACTCGCCGGTGTTTGTTTGACTTCTATTGATTGAACCGCTGCCCTCGCCCCTACTGTACCTACTGAACCCGTCTGAACCCAGTTGAATTTTAATGACCAACCCCACGGAAGGACAGTGTGATGCCACACAGCCGGCAATTGACAGCTTTTGTGCTCGGGGAGTTTTTATTAGGTCTAAACACAAGAGGCCGATCTGAATATGTCATGTATAAACCTGTCAAGGGAGTGAGGAAGTATGTCAGCCAATGGAAAAACTCTTGTCGTGTTCATCTGTTGCTGACTCTCCCCAGTCAAACCCCTCACTTCTGACATTTGCCTTTGTCCAATTATGCGAGCGTCGGTGGCAGCACCTCCAAAAGCAAAATATAGAAACAGAAGAGGAGGAGTGTTGGTCTGCTCTTTCTCTCTCTTCCCTTTTCTGTGGTTTGTTTCCCTGTAGGCCAGGCATCATGGGCGGCGAAAATATATTTTGTAAGCTGCGCATTTGCTTGGTGATTTGAATAGAGGAAAAACAACAGCAATAACAACAGCAACAACTGTGGGACACATTAGGGTTGTTTATTTTTCTTTGAACTGCAGTTATTCTGTTATTGTAGTACCTTTATTGGCCACTGGGGACCTAGACTGTAGCTTTACTGTTTGGTATAAATACTAATCAAATCATTATGATACACCAGAGCCCCTTTCATGCTTTTTTTTCATATCCCCCTCTCTCCCATGTAGGCAAGTAATGTGACAGGGAGTATTGGTTTTGATGAAACTAGTGATTCCTGAATGTGGTGTGTGTGTGTGTGTGTGTGTGTGTGTGTGTGTGTGTGTGTGTGCGTGCACAACGTGTATGAATGTGCGTGTTAGTGTATATTGGAGAGAGAGAGAGAGAGAGAGACAGAGAGAGAGAGAGAAGTTGCTTTGCATGTTGGCTCCGCTCCTCAGGAATTGATCGGCCGCATGCATTAGCAGATTGCCTATTGATGAGGGGTAAGATTTATAATGCTCTGATTGATGGCAGCAATCTGGAAGTATAAATAAATGAATATGTGCCTTGCCCTGCTCGGAGATGGCAGTAAAACCTTGATTTGCAAGCTCATCTGCATTCGCAAATGTCACATTTAGTATGCCCTCATCGCCAGGCACTACCGACAGATAATGTATACGGTGAAGTCAGATGTCAGCCGCACCAAAAGGACAACAAGTCTCTGGGTGCTCTTCATTCACACTGAGACAACAAGACAAGACCTTTACGGATGAAGCTGAGCAATGATATACGTTTTCAAAAACGAATCTATACTTGCCTTTTTTTTATTGCAGTTTAATGATATAGCTTGCTTGACCTTACTGTTTGCTTAACATTTCGAGACCATCATAAGTGAAAATATAGTAGATCTGTTATACTCCAGTGTTTACACACATAAGCAAACCTTCTGTAAAGAGCTGTAGACTCAATTTCGGAAGGGGAAAAAAATCTCAGTCCCATGTTTTGGGATTTGGTGGTTGAGTTACACTTCTGTTTAGGTTTGTATTAAGAATTAGGATCTTTTTACTGGACTTTAGTGAGAGAAATACTACATTTCCCCATTACAAAAGGATTACATGGAGGCAGCATGCACTGTAAAAACGAACACGTTGGCTCAACTTAAAAAAATAAGTAACCTGGCTGCCTTAAAATCTTGAGTTAAGAGAGCTAAGGATGTCTAGTTCTTTCCACTTCCATGTAAGTTCCTACCACTCACAATAATAAGTTAAAGTGACTAATCTGAAACTGATAAACAGTTAGATCAACTTGATATTTAAAGTTCAATCAATAACATTTTTAGTACTACTAACAAGGAAATTCAAGTTGTAGGAACTAAATGCCTAGTTGAGGTAACATTACATTATGAGTCAAACCAACAAACATGTATTTCTATCTTCTGTTGCACAAACAAGGAAACATAAGTTATTTCAACTAAGCACCTTAGTTGAATCAACATAATATTTTAAGGCAGCCAGGTTACTTTTTCAGTAAAAGTTGGCCTCACTGGCAATCTTAAGTTTGATCAATACCTTGAATAGCATTATTTGCCAAGTCAACTAAATCACTTATTTTCTAACAGGACTGAGTGGAATGCATTCATAAACAAGAAATCACTTTAAAGAAAAATATATACTATTTATTTTGACCTCAACAACTCAAGTTCATACACAAATGTTTTTTTTTTTTCAAAATCAGAGTTCAGGTATTATAAGATTCTTAACAACATGCTGAAAAATGCCAAATCTTACAATATTTTTTCAAATTGAGAATCCTCTCCTCCAGGATCACAGCAACGTCAACGACGTCCTTGGCGAGCAGGTCTTGTTCACCTCCAGGCTCTTTAGTGATGAAGAGTAGGCCAACATCCACTCCCTTCACAGCTTCCTCCTCCAAATCAGTGGCCTAAAGATCATTATGTATTAAATTATTGTGTGTGTACCATATTCCAAACTTCATCATGTATAGACTCTGGCACAACCAGGACAGCATTATGATATATCCTCAAATTAACACCAAATGACTACTCCGAACTTCATCCATGACTCCCCCGAAGGAGAGCAATATGATACATTTTTATATTAACACAGAGACTCGAGTTAAAACCCTTTAACGAGCAGAGAAAACACATGTCCCTTTTTCATGAGAAAATAAATAAATAGTTGTAAGACACAGAGTCTATATGTCTTTTTTATCACTGTCCCTCATTGTATTGTGTAATGGCCATTACATCCATTGGGTGACAGTGCAAAAAAAAACATCCACCACAAGACTGTAAAAAAACATAAGTCGACTGGTGCCGCTCCATGGTCTAAAACATCCCTCATCTTAACATGGAGTGGGAATGAATGAATGACTGACTGAATTTGTAGGTAAATAAAACATTTTCAATTTCTAGACAGTTGATCACATGTACCATCAAGTTATAGGTAAATGTCATGTAGATGTCATGTAAAAACATGTTTGCTGTAAAGCTGCCTGATTAGGGTATAAAAGCTAGCACTGTAACTATATAAACAATGGCTGTAACGCACCTCACAGACTTTGATGAAGTTGGAGGGATCCTTTCTCAGGTAGTGAGGCAGTCCAAGCAACACTGCAGCTCTGCTCTTCTGGTTGGAAGTCTATAACACAGAAGAACAGTAAAGGAAGACACACTGTGTCCCAACTGTAGCAATCAAGATCTGAAGATGGAATGTAGGCATGCTTGTATAGGTTATTTTTGACAGGATAAGTAACAATAAAGTAAATAGCAAAATACACAGGAGAAAAACACCTCAAACAAACTAAAGTCTGTCTGTCACTGCTCTAGCCGCGCTGTAAACACAGCTGGTGGACCTAAGCATCCGCAACCAGAATGTGATTTGAGCACCACCGATTGAGAACGCACATGCAACTGAGCCAGTAGACATTTGTTAGTTTCTGATAATCACAAGATTATCACTATTGCCCCACTATTACAAGTGATGTCACAACTTCAATCTTTCTTCAGTGGTGAGAAAGAATTTGATTAAGATCAGACTATCCTTACTTGAACATCAAGGGACTGAAGCAGACTGTGAAGCTTGGTACTGCTACTGGCTCACACTCTGTACAACTCCAGCAGTTTTGGAAAATACTTGTCAAGTCCATCTAAGAAAGACTGGTGGAGATCAACAGAAACCAGGCACATGAACTCTGCAGCAATCTGCAAAGAGAACAAGAAACTTCATCCAACAGGGGACAGGACAGGCTGCTCCAGACCACTCAATATGACCTCCAGCCCTGTAAAGAAAACAAGTCAATGTCAGATTGATATCTCCATATCTTGTGTAATTTCAGTCAAATCCACAATGTCATCCACAGCAAATACAGAATTACTGTTAATAAACCAAATTCAGCCTTTTAACAAATAAACCATCACTGACTAATATCATGCAGGGATAGACAATAAGTGAGAGCATTTTATCTTAATATCAGCATAGATTAATTTAAACATCAATGCACTGACAAAGAGTGAAGCTTTGTAATGCAGCAGTAAACACATTGTTTTATATTATATCCATGTTAAGCTATCTGTTGATAAGCTTGCTAGATAAACAGTGGCTCTGTCCCAAATGGAAGAAAACATATTTTTGGTAGCATTTCTTGGTAGGAAGTGAAACTTTTCAAGTTTTAGGTTGTCTCAAATGTATAGGATCCATAGAAAGCATCCTTTCAAGGGACCTAATTTTAGCCAGTTTTGAGGGAAGCATGCCATGGTTCCTTTAGCAACCTCTGATATCCCATAAAATATGCGACCCTGGGGGAAGAATTCATATTCTTCACTGTAGTGCAGTCAGTTGTTTCTAGAATATTAATAAAATCGCTTAGCTTAGCTTCGCCATACAAAGGTACAAGCTAGCTAACGTTAGCACTACTGTCTGCAACCATGCAATTCACTGCGGTTTAGATTGTAGACTTATTAAATTAATGAATATCTGATTTACATACACAACGCCCTGGCTGAATTTTGATAGTTAATATATACAGGGAGCTAACCAGGGTATTATTTTATGGATTTGAAGGCTCGCAGCGAATGTTTTCCTCGTTGCCCCGGACTGGCTGCTGCTCGGCAACTTGTTACCGGTCGGTAAGTCGGTCATCAACGTTTTCCTCATTGCCCCGGACTGGTTAACGTTTCCCCAGCTGGTTACCGGTCGGTAACAAATCAGTAACTTAATCAGTCAGGGGCAAGGAGGAAAATGTTCTGAACACAAATCAATGAGGAAAGAATTCTGTAGTTAGCTAGCTAGCTATAAATAATATGAGGATTTGGCAACAATTTTAACATTAGGTAGGATGGCATTGCACGTTGTAACTTACAAAAATATTTACCTGAAATTATTTGCTCTGTCTTGACTTGCTGTCTTGCTGTCCTCTCAAACTGCAATGGTCCTTTTTTCTGGATGATGCATGTGGAGCACGAGGTTATGTCCGTGTGGGCGTGTGCAGGTTGTCCAAGGCAGTTTTGCAGGGGCTACTACTCACACTTAATTGAGTCAACTCAGCAATTTAAGTTACCTGGACAGTTCTGATTTGACTGATGAGTTGACCACATTAAAACTTTAAATTTCAAGTAGGCCCAATGTTTTAGTCATTTTTAGTTGAACTGACTAAGGAAAAAGAATTGAGGTAACTAAAAGCCCAAATTCGTTTTTACAGTGTGGTTAACGTAGAAACAGTTTGGGCCGGCATAGAGGAAAATGCAATCCTAGATATAAATAGATAGTGTTTTTTAAGCAAAACACTACAGAGAAAAATGAAAATAGGCAATGACTGCGTACAAATTTATGCTGAAAATATAGTCAAATGTAAGGAAAAACCTCTTCCTAGTTCAATATAAGGCATTGAAATTAGCTGCTTTATCCGTTTGGCATTGGTCATCATAGGTCAGCTGTTTGAAAAGGAGGTCCTAAGTTTATTCAAACAACTTCAATGGAGTTTTTGTCTACATGCATGTGATTTCTTTACATTTCTGCAATTGAAACACTATTGAGACAAACACACATGGAGTGGGACCAGGTCTGTAAATTACCATCTCGCTTGAAGCAATTTTTCAACAACAATGGCGGTATTGATAAAAAAAAGAAAAAAAGAACCTAATATCACACATATATAAAGCGCTTCAAAAATACATCAAAGGATAACACTCTGGATATCAAAGAAAAACAGGAACGGGAAATGAATATTAGAATAGCAGATGAAACATGGGAAAGGGCTCGCAGGGATGGAGACCAAATAAGCATGGAGAGAGTTTGTTTGGAAGGTGAGAATGAGATTTTTTTAAAACTCCGCTTGCTATTGAAAAACACAGCAACACCTCAGAACTATGCTGGAGAGACTGCATGCGGCTTGATTGGAGATCATAACCACATTTTTTGTAATTGCTCTAAAATATGTCAATATCGGAAAGATATCCAGCAGAGATTTAGCAAGTTATGGGAATCGACTTATAGAATCAACATGTTATATATAGGGAGAGGTCTCAGATGGAGTAAACAATAACTGTCAACATGTTTGCTTGAGGTGTTGGTGTTGATTGCAAAGAAAATGAATATAATCTCCTGGAGAAAAATAAAACCATCAACAGTGAAACAGTGGGGAGAGAGGATGAAAAGCTGTATACTATGGAGAGCTTAAAAACTAAACTTCTACTAAAGACTGATATGTTTGCTGTCAAATGGACTCCTGTTATACTAAATTTAGTGTGAATTGTAAATCATATCTCTAGTTTTATGGGTTTGGGTTTACACATGCAACAGCATATGTATGTATGTACATATAAATGCAGTTTCACAGGTTTTTTCACACGGTTCTGGGGGAAAAACTGTTATATGTGTAGGTATGCATTTGTATGTATATTTTTATACTGTATATACATATATATAGGAATGTCACCCCTGTCTTACCCCATCCCCCCTTCCATATCTTTTCATACTCCAAAAAATAATCTCCCTCTTGCTGACATTTACTCTCTAACAAGGTTGATAACCAAACCGTTTTTTAACAAGATTGTAAAAGAAATGTGTCTTCATATTTTCAATGTGAGGCTTCTCATTAGCACCTACACCACCATGTCACTGTGATGTGCAAATAGGGAAAATGAATCAATCTGAAATTAAATGATCAATGACAAATTATTTTTGTGGATTAAGCCTTTAATTTGGTCAATAGGCTTGTGTTTAATGCTTTTAAAGAAAATTTATAGAACAATAAATTCTGCGATGAAGCTAATGTTTTGTGTTTCTATGTTTGGTTATGTGAAGAGTGGTCCAATTTTTCAGATCAAGAATGCTTAATGGTATTATTGGTATTATTATTATTAATAGTAATAGTAATAGTAGCAGTAGTAGAAGCGGTAGTATTTTGGTGTGACCAAAAGACAGGCTCTATATATTTAAATAATATATTGTGAATGAACAAAAAGACTTAAAAAACAATAAGATTTTACAATTCTACTAACATGAAAGGAAGCACTATCCACCCTACCCCCTGAATGCATGAGAAAGAGGAAACGTTTGAGACAGTGTGAACAACTTTTAACATTGTCTGCCTTTGTTGGCCAATCAATTTCTCCTCCTCACCATATCGGAAGTGGAGTCGTCTGCGATCCGTCTCTGTGAAAGCGATCCTCTCTCTTGAGCGGCGCAACGACCGCAGAGCCAAGCATGCGAGCCACCCTTAACATAGTTCCTCAACCTCCGTCTCACTCTCCCTCCATCTCACCCCTTAACTTTGAACCCCCGATCAATAGCTCTAAGTGTAACACAATCAATGGTTTGGGTATTGTCTTGATGCCTGCAGTGCCAAAAATATACAGAGAGGCAGGGAGGGTCAGGTGGCCGTTTTCACGCTTCCTGGAATGGTGGAAAGTGATGAATCATGAAAACAGATTAAATGTGCAGTTTACAAGCATCATTGATTCAATTCTTTCTTACCTCCCTCTTGGTTTATTTTTCCTTCCTCTGCTATGGCTCCTTCCCTCATTCTCTCCCTCTACCCTCCATCCGCCTCTTCATCCCTCGCTTTCTTCCTTCAGTCACTCCTTCACCTCTGATTGGTGTGAGGGATCATCTGGGCTTCAGCATGGATGGATGCATGGGTCAATATCTATCTAAAGAGGATTGGAGCTCAAATGGGGGGCTGGACTATCTGAGAGAGCAGCCAAGGGAGAAGATAGTGAAAGCTAAGTGAAGCACCAAGCACTGAAATGCAGGGAGCAGCAATTTGCAACTTGTGAATTTTGCCAAACGGTCCAATTACAGTCTTGCATTGATTTTACCTTTTCCTCCAATCTGCCTCACCCTTTTACCATCCTATTCTCTGTACTTCATGTTCACATGGCTGTGTGCACAAGTTTTCTAGTATTTCACTGTTGTTTTTATTTTAATCAGAATGCAAAGTGCATGTGGGCACGGATCGTACAGTTTCAGAATCTCATTTTACTACTTTGGTCCATAATGTGGACAACACTGCCACAATGATGCTCTTTTTCTGAGATTCGGAAGTGTGTTTTGAGATTCAAAGGCAATTTAAGCCCATTTGGTCCTCCTTAACAAACTGTATTAGAATATTGAAACATGTCACATTACAGTTTTTTCTGAATGCTTAAACACTAACAGTGATTCTTGAAGCACTATCTCTGAAACCATTAACACTTGTAGCCAATGCATTTACCAAGTGTGCCAAACTGAATGCACGTTCTCTGCTTTACACTCAGTTTGTAATTTTATAACACACTTTTTGTAAAACTGTAAACACAACTCACTGCTTTACACTCAGTTTGCAATTTACTGTAATACGTAACACACTTCTAGCGACACTGTAAACTTATGGCCAGACCCACAAAGAAGGCGAGATTTAACCTAATTTTTTTCTGTTCTTTTTTTTCTAGCACAAATGTTTTTGTTTTCTTCTACTGCGCTTTTGTTGTTTGAGGAGTGTTACTGTAGAACATTTTGAGAAAAAAAATAATGTAAATAACTTTTTCCCCTTATTTGTATTGATAGTGTGTTATGTTTGGAATACACATCCATACTTTACACATTTGGATACCTGTGTGTTTACTGCATGTATGACAAAACTTTATTGCAAACTGCTATGCCTTGCACACAGAAAAAGCAAAAGCCACAAGTGTTTTTCATTTATACTATCAGTGCGTAGTTGGTGCTTCGTGTGCTTATTCAAATGATGGTTTGTGTGTACTGTATTGACGCAAAAACAAACTTTTTTAAAAGAGTTTGAAGAGTTTTGCAAGAGACGTATAATGTTTTGCTGGTTTGGTGTAAGGTTTTGTGGTTAGTGTGTACAGTTTTGCAAAAATAGCCTATAGTTTCAACGATAGTGCCTAAGCAATCAGAAAAAACTGTAAAGGAATCGTTCACCCCAAAATGAAAATTCACTCATTATCTACTCATCCTCATGTCAGTCTAAACACTCCATGGTCGCCTTCTCCAAAACAACAGAAGTAGCTGGGAACATGTTCTTTAGAGTTCAAAAAAAGGAAAAAAATTACCATAAAATTACTCCAAACAGCATAATGGAAATGTTGTGAAGCCAAACGATTGTGCTGTGGTTTCAACGGTCCAATGTGTACCTCATTATCTCCGAGATTTTCCGCACTCGCCAACAGTCACCCTACAGTAGCAAGCACACGCTGACTTCATGCTGAGGGTGAGTAGATAATGAGAGAATTTCCATTTTTGGGTGAACTATTCCTTTAAGTGTGATTGGTAACTCGCTCTGATCGATGCGCAATTACAAGTGTCAGGCACTGCATCAGGAAGTCACTTGCTCATTGGACGGTTTATTGATGTGTGCTATCGCGTGTTAATTACATGTGAATAATTTCAAGTGGGGATCTCACAGTTCATGGACATATATATAGAGTCATTTAATGTAACAGGATTGTTTTAGATGCTGCAGTGCTTGGAACATAGAGCCCTATCACCTCTGCTAGGCCTATAGACAATTTCTATATATTTAGTAAGCCTCATTTATCTTTATAACATAATTTAGAACTGTAGAACTTAATATGTCTTTATAACAAGTTAAGTTAGTTAAAAACATTCCAGTCTTCCATCTTCTGAGCAACTAATCCAAACCATGTGGCTTTTGAGCAATATCAGATTCCATAGGGGAGAAGAGGACCATGGCAATGTACTATGTGAAGACACTAAAAGGGATTATCCTGATGTGATGGTCCTGAACCACGGCGGTTACAGATGCTGGTCCAGACCAAGACCCCTCTGCTGACCCTCCCTAATGCATCCTTAATCCCTCTGTCTTTTGCCTACTGAACTAGTCTGAAAAATTGGAATTTGTCCAAGAAATGGTCTTAGTGAAAGTCTTTAAACTGTATGATGGCCTGTCTTTTAACCTTTTCCTTTGTTATCTTTATAGCAATTACCTTGGTTTAAACGTAGATCAAGTGTATGTGTGCAGGTGTAATGTTCAACAGATTAAAACTGAAATCTTGAAAGAATATGGCAACAATGTAAAAGTGGCTTGGTGCCAAATTCCCTGTCTTCTGAAAAAGAAAAAAAAAAAAAGCATATGGCCAAACCTTAATAGCATCTTCACTTTTTAAAGACTTCACTGACAAAAGCTGCCTGGATTGTCAACCATCTGTGTCTATAAAGCCTTTGTTCTCTCTCAAATATGACTTTGTCATTGGCCATCTTTATCAGCTACTTGTAACTATATTTTATGACAGTCATTAAATACCATAACATACAGTTTGGTTGCCTAAGATTAATAAATCTGACCACACTGCAATGCCAACAGCAGAGTATATTTGGAAACATTGTTTAAATGGTTTCTTTGAGACTGCCAACCAACAGGCTCCGGCTAATGTTGACCCATGGTGCTTAAAGCAGACAAATATAAATAAATAATGCAAATGAAAATGCAGATCCCACATAAATCAAGCAAAGTGCTTAATTATATAATTAATCATGCATAGCTCGGTGCAAAACACTAAAATAGAATTGATTACAATGCTAAGTGTGTGTAATTGATTGATACAAGTGGACACAGATAATTATCACCAACCCAATTAAAAGAGAGACAAACAAGTAATCTCACGGAGGAGCACTACTTTTTTTGTCTCATTTCAAGAGTCCAAATAATTTATGAGCGTAGTTATTACTCTGCAGCCCCCATTGAAGGGAAGTTCACCAGAGGGATGAAGCATGGTAAATCCAATCCATATATAGTCCATAGGGGAGCTGGGTTGTGAATAGATACGGGGCAGGGGAGCGCTTGTTTTCAGACATGGCTGACATGGTTTTGATCACATGGCCTCATGTTTCTCCTCTATACTTTACTAAGCCCGGGGTGCATTGGGAATTTGCAACTGTGGCAGGTGAATCAGCGCAAGCATTTGTTTGGTTCATGGATGCAGGAAGGAGAGCTTGACGGACTGCTCAGCATGCAGACCACAGGCTGTGGAGAAACGCTTATTTATCCTCTCCAGGAGGAGGCCCAATCCCTCCAAGAGGTTTGTAGCGCACACATTTTAGTGGTGAGTGTGTGTGTGTGTGTGTGTGTGTGTGTGCGTGCGCGTGTGTGTTTGCGTATTTAAACAGTAGATATGCATGGGAAATCACTCTGTACATAGATGAACTAGTTTCTCATCCCATACATACACAAATACCTTGATTATTTTTTTGTCCGTGACTCTCTCAAGGGTATCATTAGGAAACACATCACAGGCAGTGAAAAATGGGCTTTTATATCTTTCATGCATATGATTTGAAAGTTACATCCTGCTTTTAGTTTGAATGTATAATGGAACTTCGTCCAAGTAACTATTTTCGCTCATGAATAGAGGGATTCTCTCTCTGTCCTTTCTCTCCCACCCCTCTTTCCCTCTGACATTCAGCCTCTGGAAATGGCCAAATGGTATAAAATCTTTTTTAGAGAGGATTCTGCTTCTGCGGCGAAGCTGTTGGGAGTTTTGTTACCATGGATTCTCGACTGTCAGGCAGTGACTTCATCATTTCTGTAAACGGTCTGTTCTTAGACCTTGTGACAGAGTTACACAGGAGGACATCATGTGGCTGATGTGTTGGAATTAATTGTTTTTTTTCTTCATATCACTGCAAGACACTTCAGCGTCCCAAGGGCAGCTCATTCATTTTGTAGCCTCATGAATGCTACAAGTGTTAATTAATACCATTTACCATGACTGATCTCTCAAAAAGCATTTATAACATTTCTCACACACACATTTCTAACTGTTAATATGTTGACTTGATAGAAATACAATGAAGGAGAATTCCAGAAGAAAATAAAACACTTTCCCCTTGGGGCAGAAGATAGGCTACTTAACCATCACTTAACCCCAGGTAACCACCGTCCCGTCAAACCAAGAAGGAAAATTGGAGATGGGTGAAAATCACCAAGGGCAAAAGGGCCCTTCTGAGAAGATAAATAATGTACTCGCAGCGCCGGTTTGGATTCGCGGCACGCAGCCACAGGATAAAATCGTATCACTTTTATTCTGATTTCAGGAGGAAGTTCCTATCAGGTTCTGCGATCTCAAATCTCATACGTGTGATTAGATTCTCTTAGCATGGCTGGGAGGGTGGAGGTCGGGGTTGGGGGGAGCGGGTGCGTGCGGACGGGGGGGTTTGGGTTGGAGGCGGAGAGGGGAGGTCAGATGAGCCACGCTATCTCAGGATTTCCCCCCCAGTAACTGAATCGACTGTGGAGGTTAAATTCTAGGGCATCTGTAGAGAGTCTCTGTGAGTCAGATAGGGAAGTCTATCAGAGGAGAGTGTTCCTCATATACTGAAGTCAGCTCAGTGTTGGGGGGGGGGGGGGGGTCAGAGGTCAAGCCAAATGAACTTCCCAGTGGACGTCTCTGTAATTGTTGTTGGCATGTTTCAAAGATACTGAGATCATTTCCTGAAAATGAAAAGTAGTGTGACGTGATCTGGATTTCTAGTTAGCGATTTAAATTAGTTAACATCAATGTCAATGCATCTGCGGGTTAAACAATCTAATTTCTGACCACTAACTAAAAAAAAAAAAAAGATGTTCCAAAATGATATATAACTGGAGGAGAACCCCTCAAAGAACAGACGCTGACCTTAAAAATGCACAGCATCTATGTTTGAAATTAAATTAAATTAAATAAGTAAGGTGAGAAATCAAGTTATACAGTCAGATTCAGGTGAAATACGGAGGTTTTGCAGTAAGGATTTAAAACTCCATATTACATGCATAGCCATTGCCATCCAGTAATAAAATAATATACTTTTTGTTTTGTTTTATTTTCCTTTTCTTTTCACCATCTGAGCGCCACGTGAATTAAATTGCTTTAACTCAGTGAGCAATTATGGTTTATAAAAGAATCTGTTTTCAAACAACACTCCTCAAGTGTTATTTGTAACCGCGGTTCACTGGCCTCACGGCTTCAGGAGTTGTGTTTTATATCATTCAGAGGAATAGTTATAGGCTTTTGTGTGTGCCAGGTCCTCACCTCTGCTGTATTGCCTGTACAATAATGTCCCAGCCAACACATCTGACCTTGAACATGGCTGGAGCATTGTTTAATTAAATCAAACCTCTCTGATACCTCTCCCAGCTCTGGGAAATTAGAGATAACTGAACAAAAACAGAAAAAAAATGTGGTGTCTGTTAGTGCGCGCTGGTTCTTTTCTCTTTCGCCTCTCCATCGTCTCTTTATCTCTGCTATCTCCTATTACCCTCACTGTGATTGAACATCCATAACAGGTTGAAAAGAAACCTGTCAACGGTAAATGTTATGTAAGTCGGTTTCCTATTTATGAAACCTTGACGAAATCCACTGAACTTGATCGAACTTGCCTGTGTGATGCTGCATAATACAGTCAGCTGTAGAATTCACCCCTGATGGAGTCGCACTGAATTAATTCCTGTGTCCCCTGTGCTGCTTCATCCTCATCATGTGGAGATATGGAGGAGACATGCAGACAGTTCAACAACACCAGGGCCATGATGCCAGGGTGCAAAAATTGCAAATGGGTAAAATTACTCCTTGAAAAATATGACATAGAGCACAGAAAAAAAAAAATGTCTATCTGTCACATACTGGTATAGTGCATGTGTGTTTGGAGAACAATTTTTTGGATTCGTTTTTTTGAAATCCAAGTAAACACGTGACATCACTATGGATACCTGGTGCAGTTAGTGCTTGTAATGACTAATGATGACCGATGATCATGTGTGACATGCTGAAAAGACAAAATCTTCTGCCATGGTGAAATTCGGTTGCAACCATTTTCTGTCAGGTGGCACAACGGCTACCATAGATGGGAATGAATGAGGTCAGTGTTGAGTGTGTTATTGGTAATGATGCCAGTCTGTGGCAAGGCTGCTAAAGCTGTTAATTATTGATGAACTCACGTGTAAAGTCAATAATGCAGACATGGCACAGCCGCAGAGGCTTGTGGCAAACAAAGATGATGCACATATACCCTCGAATATGATTCTAAGTTTGAGTTTACTTTATGAGTCGTCTCTTTATGAGTTTCTCCAGTGTACAAAAGATGTTTATTTGGGATTTATTGCACTGTTTACCTCAGTGGTGCAATGATGTGTGTGGTTCTGCACAAATCAGTAGAAAACAAGAATGAAATCATCATCACTTGTAATACACAAAAATAACTTGGTCAAAATTTTTGAATCGTTTCCATATTAGGCAGCTGTAGCATTTGCACACACACGCACACGCACACGCACACACACACACACACACACACACACACACACACACACACACACAGCGTCATCCTGGTGCTTGATAAGTGAGTCAGCCTCCCTTCATCCGCAACCATGGAGCTGGTTCTTTAAAGCAGTGGGGAGGAGAGATCATTTACGTCACACCGTGAACAAGGGGATAAACAAGTACAACTTGACAAAACCCCCTCCACCGATGCACACACACACACACACGGACACACACACACACACACACACACACGGACACACACAAGCACACTCCACATTTAATGGCCCCATCCTTTCAACAAGATGGTCCTGTTCTCCATCGCATGCTCTGGACTGGCATCTGTAAATTAAATAAATTGCAAATGATTGCATGCTCTTTCCTGGCCTACCACTGCCGAGTGCAATCAAGTTAATAATTCCACAATCTTGTTTATATGACAAACATCAGGAAGAAAAAAAACAGCCTGGGATTCCTGTAGCAACACTCTTGCCTTTGAATGTGGTTCTGTTAACAAACCCCTGCCTTTTTTTTAATTTTTTTTTTTTACTTAAGTAGAAGTAGAAGTACTGGTGTAAAAATCTACTTAAGTAAGGTAAAAAGTAGTAAAAGTTACTTAGTTACTTTTTAGAGAAGAGAGCGTTGTTAGATGTGATCTTTCCCATGCCATTCTAAAAGCACAGAGTTCAAACTCGATTCTTTTAACTGGAAAATGTGGAAATTGCACAAAGTGCACAAAGTAAAGACAGATTATTCTTCTCTTCTTTGCTGACTGACTGACTGTTCACTGTGGATGGCTCCACAATTTGTCAATTACATTGGTCCAGTTTCTGTTGGAGAACCACAAAATGTTTTACTGTGTAATGGATGTGATTTAAAAAGTTGCTAAGTACAATACTGCAGTAAAAATGTGCTTGTAAAAGTAAAATTGACTTTACCAAGTACAAGGATTAAGACAGAACGTTGAGAGTGAGGCCATTAGTTGAAGGATTAGCACTGCACTATGTTTATTTACTGCTGTTTACTGTATGTATCCTGGAACCTGTGCCTTATTCCTCCCCATGGCTGTGGATTTATGCCTCCACTTGAGCCCACAATGTCAATCAACAATCAGTGAGTCAGTCATAACCGACGTGACGGCCCTTTGATCACAGGCAAGCATTACTGTCACTGCGTCTCGCTCCTTCTCTCGCTCCTAGACGCCGCCATGAACGCATCTACGCAACCCGTCCGTACTGCACGTAACATACCTAGAAAAAAAACGCGGCGGGGACGACAGAGGCGAACGCTCCCTCATGCTGTCCGCAGAAACAACAATGGCGTATCAATCCCCCCCCCGCTATCGCGCCGTTGTTGACGTATTGTGAGGGGATCCTGCATGGCCGCACGCGCAGGCGAAAAGCATGAAGCGCGGACACATTTTTCTCCTCTTATCGCCGCCTGCTTAGCTCCTACTCTCTGCGCTGTTATTTACAGGCTTCCACATTTATCCCCCGCAACGGCGAGACGCGCCCCGAGTCCCTCTTCCCCACCCCCTGCTGATTTTCGCTCCTGTCCCTTTCTTATCTGGGTTCTATCCAAAGGCATCGGTCGGGGACAGGATTATATTGAGAGTTGTTATTAACTGCGTCTCCCGCTTCCTCCTCTTCCACCTCCGCCATGCCTCTTGCGCTGTCTGCTGGGTGCCTTTCACAGGCAGATGATGGAAGTTTGTGAGTAAGCAACAGCTAGTTGGAGAGACACTAGTTCTGAGGATCATTAGAGAGAGAAACATCTGAAATCTGTATCATTTTGAAGAATGTACGTGATTCTCTCGCCTCAAATGAAATCCAGCATCATCATCGTTACATTATGATAAAAAAAACATCGGAAATGTATTTTTTCTGTAATCAAGAGGTGCAGGAATTGTGGTAAATTTGATTAATAACATGATTTGCATCTCTCGAGTTCGTTTTCGCTCATCACAGCAGCAAAAGTGAATTGGCACACTGCTATACAGTATCCCAGACATGCCAATAATACTCTAAACACCCAAAGTAATACAAAGTATGAGGAAAGGCAAACAGTTTCCACACTGATCCTTTCCACCCTGTACAGCAGTTCATCATAGCAAAGCAATAAACTAACAGTTATATATTTATTTAAGGATCAATCAGTCAAATTTTGACAACAAGGTGAGGAGGGGAAGTGTATTGCCAGGTAATATCGCTCGGTGAAGATAGCGGAAATGAAAGGCAGAAGGGAATAAATACAATCAAAAAGCAATAACCTGTCCCTTTAATAGACCCTGAGAGGGCACCAAAATAAATACAGACATATGTGTGTTTCCAATGACAGCTAGACAAATTAATAACACACAATACAGGCACCTGCGGTTAACCCCTTCACTGCTGATTGTGTGGTGAAATACTGTATGTGAAATACGGTTTATAAATTAAATCCAGACGGGGATATTGTTTCATCAATCTGCCATATGTCATTTTATTACTTTATGACATACAGATTAAGCTTCTACAGCGCTCTGATAGCCCTGGAAGGAGTGACAGAGGAAAAAAGGGAAAATCCCAAACCGCTTATTCCATGTATGTGCTGTGAATTAATTGTATTCCATATTTATCCCCTTTCTTTTCTCTTTTCCTCTGTTTTCCTCTGCATATCGCTGTGTATGTCGCAGGAAAAGAGTGACAAAGTTTGCAAAGGAACGCAAGAAAAAGCGAGAAATGAGCGCACGTCTATGCATCCTCATTGTGAATCAACACCACTGTCTTTTCACTTGCTCCTTGTTGTGTGTCATGCTCTGGAAGCTCTGTCCTAGCAGATGGAGAGAGAGAGGGAGAGGGAGAGAGAGAGAGACAGATAGACAGAGAAGGGGGAGAGAGGCCTGCTGGGTTAATTCTCCTCAACCGATCCTGTTCCTGTTCTGTCAGGGAGTGCTTCGTCTATCCAAACCCCCTCTCCCTGGACCTTGCACCTGCTCCTAGGCATGGCAATGAGCCTCCACACACACACACACACATACACAAGGTGACAGAGATGGGTCTGCGAAAAAAAGAGAGAGAGAGGTGGTGGATATAGAACGAGAGAGAGAGAGAGATAGAGGGACCACAGGGACAGAAAGAGAGGCAGAGAGGAGTGAACAAGGAGGGAAGAGAAGAGGCGAGCGGGCTGGAGAGATGCGGGGAGGAAAACTCATGAGAGACAGACGGGCAGGCTGAAAAGAGAGAGGGATGTCAGAAAGGAAGTGATAGAAGGAGAAAGAGAGAGGGAGAGAGAGAGAGGTGATCTAGGGAGAAAACGAGTGATGCCAAGGTTGGGATGGGGAGAGGAATCTGAACAGGTGGAAAGAGAAATGAGGAGGAAGGAGTGATAAACAAGAAAGGGCATGTTGGAGTAAGTGAGCAAGATAGAGAGAGAGAGAGAGAGAGAGAGAGAGAGAGAGGAGAAAAAGGGAGAAATACAGGCAGGGAAGAATGGAACGGGCTATTCAGCTGCAGAACACAGCATATGAATTTTAATATTGGACTGTACAACACATTAACCCATTTATCCCACATGTATATTGTAGTCGTTATTTGGCACTTGACCACCATGAAAACCAGAATATAAACTCCTCACCAAGATCAGATGCAGCTGGATGAGTTTGTAGCATCCATTCTTGGTTTACACCACAATTAGTGTTTAAAAATAAAAGTAGATCCAGTCTCCCAAACAGGAACTATCTCTCCGAAATGGTATCCCTCCGCTATGTTCTCTTCTATCAATAAAAATGCTATTAATTAAATAAATTATATTAAAAACATTTTAAATTACGTTCTAAACTTGGACCCACAGTCCATTGAAAATCACAGTAGCGGGATTTGTTGTTGAATCTCTTCATGAAAGTTTTCAGTCTATTTTTGTGGTAAAAATACAAACGCTACAAACTCGTCCAGCTGCATCTGATCTGATGATAAAACTAAGTGGAATATTGCTTTAATAAGCTGTACAAAATGTATTTACATACCGGTAGGTTTAACTTACAGCTTGTGTCAAGTGGGGTTCAAGTCAGCCGAAAGAGAGGATCAGCGGTTTTTCCTGTTTGCCTCACCATTTCCACTGTTGCTATGATTTGAAGAAATCCCCCTTTGATTGGCATTCAGAAAGGTCACAAGCGGTTGATACGAAGTCTTGTTGGCCATCTGAGTGAAACCTAACAGTTCAGCCGAAACACAGGTGTCAATCCCAAAACAAGCTATATTGCTCCTGCTGAGCGCATTGTTTCAAGTCTTATCTTGAAACCTGTTGCCAGCTGTCAGAGGTATTGCCTCAAAGGAACAAAGAAATCATATCTTCAAATAATACTGACACTACAGTTCTCATTGATGGATGGCATGGCCACGGGTTCAGGCTGACAACGATGTCTGCCCATGTATTTTTTTTGGAGCTTCAAACTAAATGGGATCCGATGAACGGCAAAAAGTTTGGCCCATCGTACAGGCGCACACACACACACACACACACACACACACACACTCGTTTGACATTTAAGTCAGTAATTCTCAACCTTTTTGATATCAAGGACCCCTACTTTAGCACACATTAGGGCCACGGACCCCCATTTGATGAGATTTTATCTCTCAGACCAAAAACTGAGAATATTTTTATTGTTAGATACAATTTTGTCCAAAATTCCAAGACTATCTATATTGTAGGTAGAGAGATAACAGTGAAACTATGATCAAAACAGTCATTACTCTACATTCTCTAATTGTGTTAACTTCTCGTAAATGAAATAATGCTGAAGTTTAACAATTCATTAATTTGCTGGGGACCCCCTGGAACCCTCTCAAGGACCCCTGGTGGTCCCTGGACCCCACGTTGAGAACCACTGATTTAAGTAACAATCAACAGACACAAACTCAAATAACGCATCTCTCTCTATGTGTGTCTGTGTGTGTGTGTGTGTGTGTGCGTGTGGTATAGTTTTATGCGACTAAGTACGTTGCATAGTGCAAAAACACTGTTCACATGACATTTCTTCTCTCTTTGAGCAGAGAGGCGAGGAAATCAACTGTTTCCATCCCCAGAATAGAAAACAGTAAAAAGCATCTGTTTTAGGGGAGAGTGAAAAAAAAACACACACTGCCAAGTGTGAAATAAACTATAACAGCGACAAGAGAACACTTTCGCAAGGTCTTACTGTAAGTCCCACAGTCCTATTTGTCATGTAAGTGTTATTGTTGTTATTTCTCCACTCATTGTGTATTGACTCAAAGCCAGGGAAGCTATTTCTGAAGCTTTCTGCACCATTGTAGACACATAAACAGGAAGTGATTATTGGATTCTTGCTCTTCTGTGTGTGTGTGTGTGTGTGTGTGTGTGTGTCTGTGTGTCTGTGTGTTTGTGTGTATGTACATGGGTTTGTGTAATGGGTGTCAATACAGATTCAAATAAATGCTGAGAGCTGCCTGGACTTGTAAAGCCAACATCTTGTCTTTTCAGCAGTTGGAAGTGTTTGTGGGTTTGGAAGCTTTGGTGGCAAATAATATTAGACGCATGGACTTTTCCATACCTTAGGGTTTAGTAAATTTATAGCACTGCCTTCAGCTATAGAACATCACAAATTTATATAAATTGATTCGGCTGTGTGTGGCCTTAGAGTAACTTGTTTGTTCAAAACAAGACAGTAAGCATCCTTTGGCTGTTCTGCAACTTTGCAAAGCGACCGCAGGGTGAGGGCCGCTTTTTATGAATTTGGTATCAATGGCGATATTATATGGAGTCATAGTTTTTTTTTTTCTGTTGTTTTTGAATTAATTCATTCCATATTTCCCCCCGTTATCACTTGGCACCCCTATAGCCGGCTGGCCGGTTCTTAGGGCCGGCCCCCGATGCGAGCATTGACTTTTTCTCTACTGCTTTCTGCTGGCCTTCGCCCAAACCGGACTTCTTTTAGACTCTGATGAAACTCTGGCGCCTTTCCAAGTAATTTACTTGCTACACTGCTATCCATCTTATTCCATTAACTTTTTGCCGGGTTGAATTTGTTAAATACAGTTCTGTTTGAAGACACGGCTGCTGAGAACCAGCCAGCTGCAAACACAGCAGCAGAATTATCGCTTATATTGACACACAAGTTAGTTAGAAATCAACTCTGTGTCATTTTAGTGAACTAAACTAAATACTGGCTGCTTAAGAACCTACTGTAATTTGTGTATTGAATAGTAAACTAATGCAAAACTACACTAGATTAAATTACAGCTTAATCATGGGTAATGAATAGAAGAAATTAGTATTTCAAACACTCATAAAATTGACTTAGCAATGGTGTTTACCAAGAGTTTTAAGGAAATACAGCTTGACACTTTTCCCTATTTATGTTGCCAGCATGCTACAGTGTATTCCCTGCAGCTCATTAGCTGGAGCCTATGCATGCCACTGTTTTCCAGCTGTGACAAGGGATATTGAAGTCACACAGACAATTGGGGAGGTATGCACAAACAGTAATGAGAGTAAGGGACATCCCGGAGAGCCAGGCGGTGACACATAGCACAGTGCTGAGAAGCTCAGGTTTTATATTATACACATACTGTATCATCACAATGCAAACTACCTGTTCATCATCACCAGTGATACCCTGCTCACTAGGCACATTGACTGTCCCATAACATTCAAGTATATGTGTCGATTTAAAAAAAAAAAAGCAGAGGGAATAATTACAACGAATGAGTCATACTATTTAAAAAAAGGGAGCTGATTCTTGCTCTTCTGACCATAATTTTTTTTTTCTGGATGGCACCTTGGTTGCAGTTTTCAGAACATATTCTTCTACATGTTCTTCTCCCCGTATCTTAGATTTATGAACTTGTCGGGGCTTTGTGACTTTCATTTCCCTGCCTATCCCCTTTCTTTGGCTGATTAATCTCTCTCTTTGTATCGGTGTTGGCTTAGTTTGGGAAAGTTATTCTTCCTCCTCCTTGATGGCAATCGCAAGGAATATGGTTTGATAGACAATGTTATGCTTGCCACTCAGATAGTCAGAAAGGTGTGTGTGTGCGCGTGTGTGCTTAGAAGTGTGACAGATTAAATAGGCGTGTTTGCCATTTAGACAGGCGTTGTGTGTGTGTGCATATGTGTGTGTATGTGTATAAGTGTGTGTGTGCATCAGGTGGTGGTGGCGTACAGCAGAAGGGAGGAGGTGAAGCTAGCTCTCTGTGACAGATGAAGTTGAAGAGTGGGGAGAAGGGAATCTATTTGCCAGGGGAGCTGCTACACTTTCCTGGGTGGGTGGGACCAGGGGGAGCATGGAGGGAGTCGTGACAGATGATATTAATTCACTTAGGTACCCGTGCATAGTGGCGGTGTCACACACTGTGGCGAATTTTGACGTATGTGCACTGTAAGGATGCTATAGATTCTGTAAATACAGCCTCTTTCTTTCTTTATGTCTCTCTCTCTGTGCTCTGCGTTTGTGTGTGTGTGTGTGTGTGTGTCATGATGTTGGTGTTGCTTTATTCTATGGGACATCACTTTTTACCCCTGTGTGTCCAGACATCAAATACATGATATTTGATGCTTGAAATTCATGGTATACATATATATTTATATTAATATATTTTAGTTGGCTGTCCTATTGACTCATTTTATTCTTTTATTTATACAAAAAAAAAAAAAAAATCCCCAGTAGTTCATAATGACATTTTTGCAGGTTGTTCTTGAACTTTTTTTTTTATCTGTCACTAAAGTAATATTTTATTATCTGTCAATCGAAGCTGTAATATTTTCCTTCATTGTAATATTTTTCTTCTTCCCAAATGAGACTGCTATGGGGAATAACAACTAATAACGACAGTCTTTTATTTTTCTAAAGATTAAGTGGCGCAATGGGGCACAACAAGCCGCCTGTGCCCCATGTGTCAGGGGACAATATTCTGCTTTAGATTCCATCCAGGTTTTCTCTTTTGATTGAAATTATTACTCTGCTCTCGGCAATAGACCATAATCTACATTGTGATTTAGCAGCAATTAAATTTTACCCCTCTTTGTACATCTGAGCATTGTATTTCCTTCAAAAGGCTGCTGGTTTTCTTTTAATCACTCTTATACACATATTAAAATCAAACATTTACTATATAAGGTGATTACAAACTGCTTTGGTGATGTTTTTTTTTACTTTGATCTTATACCATGACTCACAGTTGCCAGAGTCACTGAACAAATTAGGGAGATTGTGTTCAGGTGACAAAGGCTGTAAACTTATTTGCTAGCGGGAAATGTCTGCAGTGTTGAATACAAATAAATTGAAGTGAACTCAAATGACTAAAACTTTTGATTCTTTTGGGTTGAACCTGAGAATACGGGCTGACCTGCCTTTCAATCTGACAGTCAGAGTTGAATGGTGCACCTTTGTGTCTGAAACCGGTAATTTGCATTGGAAAAATGACAGCAATGATGTCTACAAGTGCTCATTAGGAACAAGGTGACATTGCAGAGATGTATTCTGTGTAATTTGACACCTCAGCATGTAGCAACAAAGGCAAAACCTTGAAACTTTTTAAATTTGTGGCAGTTCACAGATGTGAACAAAGGTATTTGTGTGCTTTTGTTTTAGCAACATATATAACTGAACAAAAGCTATCTGTAATCACTCATTACAGCCTAATTTCCCGCCTTTGTCAAGTACAGCGCATCATGACAATGTATGAAAGCTGGAATTGAAAAGCTTCCACTGTTGGTCATGCTTCTTTCTCCATCCTCACCAAAAAATACACACAGCTGAGATGGATTTCTGCATTTATTCAGTATTATTTGACTCAAATCTCTCATCATCCTGTCCTCGCCTTAGTTGCTGCACACACTACATCCTATCCTCTGCCTGGAACCGTGTTCTGGTGGACGCCCACCTCCTCAGCAGACACCTCCATTTCAATCACTAACGAGAGGCCTTTCACCCCACAGTGCAGCCGCACATTGCTCATTCGTCCTAATGAAGCAGGATACAAACACACTCTTGCTTAAAATGAGGCAAAAGCCCACTCAGTGGTCCGTTTTGGATCATCTTATCCTTCCCCTTGCCTTCAACCAAACTCTGCTTCTATAAACACTGAAGAACCATGTAAACACACCATTCTCATTTTAGATATCATTTTCAAAGATTGTCTTTTTCATGGACGGGAACTGACATGCAGGGCAAGAACAACAACTAAGAATGGAAAAAAAAAATCTGCTTTTATCTGCAAAGTTGACCATCTACATTGGCTGAAAAAGATAAATAGCAGCCTTTGAGTAAGTAGCTCATTCCTCAATTGCTCCTACTTGTTATAGTTACTGTTTTTGGATTATTTCTTAATGTATCTCTGTTTTTCCAGGCAGTATACAGTGGATACAAACAGGAGTGAAAGGAAATGACATGCAACCAAAAGTTGTGAGCCAGGCTGAAATCCACAATGCTGCAAGCGACTGGCATTATTGTGCAGGGTATACAAGTGTGTGACAGGCAAGATGGGAGCGCGACACGGATTTGATGGTACATCAGTACATGGTATAGCGAGTACATGATACACACTTTATCCTGCTGACCAAGATCGCTGCTTGCTTGCTCACTTCTGTGATAAGATCAGTTCATATCACATCTCTCAGTGGCAGCGGATGGTTTTGCATCTAGAATGGGTTTTCTTGGGATCCGGCTTCTCCTGAGCCTGACCTGTTTCTCTCTGACAAGCTAGCAGTCACGCTGCCAGATCATGTAGCCAGGCCCACTCTCTGATCACTGACCCGGCGCTGAACAACGTCTCTTCAAAGTCCCTCAAGACACTGGAGAGGCAATCAAATAAGATACTCGGATTAAAAAGTAAGACATTCCGTGGTCGTCGTCAGATGATTCATGCCTCCCTTTCCTTTGTGTATTTCCATTTAGACTCTGTCGCTCCCTTTGTGATCCTTGCAGGCAAGGTCTTTGCATGCATATCTCTGCATATCTTTATATTCCCTTTTCATGACTCTGGGCGACGTGTCACAAGCGTTTAGTATGAGAAATGAGCAGGGTGGCGCAAACACATTGGCGAATGATGAAAATTGGATGACAATTAATGGCCATGTGCTTTTAAGTGCAGAGGACGATGATTGTGTGTGCACCTAGGCCTCACTCCCCTCGCCATTAATATTCAGTGTTTGAATAGGCGCCCGCCACCATATTCTCGCCAGTCTGCAGGCTTTTTTTATGTCCTCTGTGCACAAAATTGTTAAATAGAGAAGCTGATGAGGTGGAATGTCGAAGTAGATTGCATACGACAGGCCACGACTTGGGGAGAGAGAAATCATCATTTTCATCGCTTTTCTTCCCTCTTTTTTTTCTTGACCGGCAGAAACTGATGTGACAATCGGATTTGGAATTGCAGCACATTTCCAAGGAAGGGGGGGTGGAGGGGAAGAGGGGTGCGGGGGGCGGTGGTTGTGGGGAGATGTGTAGCGGAGCGGAGGGGAAAAGAGAATCTATGTTCAAGTCAGTGTGTCTGTCAGTTTTGTGTTGCGGTGTCATTTGAGCGCATGTGGAATGATTGTTGCTGGGATTCGTCTCTTGGGTAGTGGATAAAAGGAATGAAGAGATATAGTGCCTTGCAGCTGGGTGGAGAACAGGAGAGGAGATTGGGGGGAGTGTGACGGATAGCATGAAACACAGGGGGCAAAACATCTTGAAAGCATCTTCAAGGCGACGCGGCACCTTCAGACAAAATTGTGATTTGCTTATTTGTGTGCATTGTATACAATCATGTAAATTCCTCACGACAGCCTTGGGAGGCTCGGAATAGACTCGGAACAGTCAACAAAGTGCCACGTTTCAACCACTCATTTCCATGTGTTGAAGAGCCATGAAAGAGAAATATAAGGGTTTCCATTTAGTTTTGCTTGTTTCACATTTGTTTCAAATCATTTTTGTTTTTTTACAACAAAACCCACAGATGCTGCCTCCCCAGTAACCTCATTGTTGGTACGACTATCAATTTTAACTGCTGTATACCCTCTTTTCATTCATCGAACAGATACAATCATTCTCTTGATTTCTCTCGCTTCCTCTCTCTCTCTCTCTCTCTCTCCGGTCTATAATACACACTTGGAGAGCTGAAACATATCTTTTCCCCTGACGACAGCAGCTCAGCGATGTGAGACTATGTCCATATAGCCGAGCTGAATCCCATCCCATTTGCTCTGCTTTCCTTTCACCTTTCCTCCTTAAATAATAGGTCTCTGGCCTTCAGTGCCGGTCATGGACATTGTGAGGCCATAAGACAAGACGGTAACCAAAATTAATGGAGCCCCGGCCTGGACTTTCTCCTGGCTGACCGCTAAACGGTCTAGAGAGCGCGGACACAAAGCAAAAGACTTCTAATGGGAATTGGACGAGGTAAAGTTCACATCTAACCATTCAATTATGGACACTAAGATGGTATTGACAGATCGTTTTGGATAGATAACAGGAAGATATTGCCTTATAATGTTACTGAATGATATATTTCAGTGTGAATTGCTTTAGTCAAAACAAACGTACATTTGTGTCGGTAAAATTTCTTTAATAAAACTCCACGTCTGCCTGATAGTTATAAACGAGCTCCACATAAGTTGGGTCTCATTGATTTCATTTTCTCGTGCTCGTTGGCTTTTCCACTTCCTCAACCTTGGGGTGAAAAGCGGTGGTAAACTACTTTTCCTTCGTCTTATCAGCAGCTAGCAATAAAGCTTTCTAGGGGGCACCCATATCAGATCCTTCACGCTTTTCATCATCAAGCCTCTCATCAAGCTTTGCACTCTAGTCTGCTGCCTCTTCCCTTTCCTCCCGACAGCATTTTGTTTTCCTGACGAGAAACACAAAGAGGAACATATTGAATAGGGGGAAGACAGAGGCGTCAGAGACGTCGGTGCACACACATCTCCTGGCTAATAATCCGGGAGAGGAGACAAAAGTCATTCATCTGCGAGTCGGTGCTGGCAGGTTGACTTTCTGACTGAAGAAGGGGGATAATTGCGAGGCTCTCATAACTGATGAATGCAGCTGAGACTGTAGTGCCGAGAGCGTCCCGACTCCCCCTTTTTAAAGAGCGGAGAAGATGAAAAGAGGAAATACACACAGAGGAGCATTTATGTAACAACACAAGGAGTATGTATCAAATAAGCTGTGTTCCACTTAGCATAGCTCCAAAGCCAGACAAGAGGAATCAATAGGCACCAGCAATTTTGCCCTCTTGAGGAGAGGGAATATGAGCAAACAAATACCCAAGGTTTTCAGTTTGCCTGTTTCTACAAATTCAAACATCTTCTCTAAAATATTTGCCATTTATTGCAGGCAGGTGGAATGATTTTTTTTTTTTTTTTTTGTTTTTTTTTCGTCGCACACACATGCACACACACACACACATACACCTGAAGTTAAAGGATTTGTGGAACTAATCAAAAAACTTTCCATGAACAAAGCCTGAAAAAAAAGTCAGCGAGCAAACTCCGGCATCAATATTCACTGTCTGCATGATTCTCCAGTTTGATCATGCAGCTCCAACAGAAGTTATCGAGTATAAAAGCAAGTTTCTTGTCTTTCTCTTGTCTACCATTCCCGCTTCGTTCTCTCCCCTCCCCTCCCTCCCTCTCTCCCGCTCTCCCTCTCTCCTGTCCTCAACGCCTCCCACTCCCTCTGTCTCTCTCCGTTTCCTCTCTCCTATACCTCGCGCAACCTCCGTTCTTCTTTCTCTGCTCTCTCTCTCTCTTTTTCTCTCTCATCATTCTCATTCACTCTCGTTCCTCTCAAACTTGTGGTGGTGCTTCATTTGCAATGCTATCCCCAGGTCAGGGGGTGGGTGTGGTGCAGAATGTGAAGTAATCTCACTTGCTTGATTCTATCAATCCTCTTTTTCACCCGGGTTTTGAACACCTCAATCAAACCTCCCCTCAAGGTCGCCTTTGTAGCATGCTCGGCAGATTAAGTCCCCGTCCGTGTGCAGTGTGTGCTTTGAACTGGAGACATCACCCAGAGAAAGATAAAGAAGAGAGGGAGAGGAGCGAGAGAGAGAAAGAGAGAGAGAGAGAGAGAGAGAGGCAGACAGCTGCTGAGACGGGAGAGTTTTTCCTTTATATGGATATTTAGCTTTTCGTTTCAGAGTAAGAAAGCGCAGCTCAGATAAACACTTGAGCCATCAAGGTCAATTTACATGTGTACTTAATTGACTAATTGATTTTAGATACATTTTCCAGTGAATGGAGCTTACTTTTTTAATGGCAAAAGCTATGTTGATCAAATCTTGACAATTTGGGCCATTCATTGATGTTGACTATCTATTGAAACTCATGCAACACTGTTTCCTTCGGTGCTCCTGCAGTGGTTTAAACATCCCCCCCGCCCCGCACACTATTGTCAACACTTGAGCATTTCAAACTATTCCATTAAAGCCCGGTCTGTCAGCAGCAGACTATGCTGTATGATGTCGATGATAGCAGCAGGGAAGGGACGGTGTTATGAATGGTCTGCTGGACGCAATGTTCAATTTACAGCAGTCTGAGATTTCCATCTATCATCAGCACAATGACAGAGAGCCCGAGAGAGAGAAAGAAAGAGAGAGGGAGGGAGAGAGAGAAGCGAAGCTCCTTCCCCTGTTCCACCTCATGAACTGAATACCAACTGGAACGCTGCATCGAGAGGAGTAGAGTGCGTAAAGACACGGTCTGTGCGCGAGTTTGTGTGTGTGTGCATGTGTGTGTGTGTTTCTCCCCGTCTCATCACAGCCATGGATGTCTGTACCCCTCTCGCTCTCTCTCTCTCTTTCATCGCAGCAGTATACAATCCCACCTTTTTCTGGATTTCTCTTCCCACTGCTTCCCATCACGAGGGAGGTACAGTATCTCCCTCCTTCAACCACACCCTCATACCCCCCCTCTCTGGCTTCCCCCCCCCCTTTCCAAATGCACCTTGCAAACATACATCATCAGGCATCATTGTTATGCTTGAGGCTCAACAGCATTCATCCTAATATCTGCATGCTATCCAATTTGCAAGAAGAATGAAATAATCTTGCCAAGACAAACCAATCATTTATCAAACTACCCCGCCACACCAGAATCATTTCATCTCCAACCCCTTTGCGCCTTTCATTCTCAAACAGACCATGGTAAAAAGTACAGGCATACCGTCATGATACTTCCCGTAACCAGACAGCGCTAACAGCCAGTGTCTATCATCATAAAAGATGAAGTTATGGTCACATACCAAGACATTAATACATTCCACGTTTCTCAGGTCCCGTGGTGCCCGCTTAGTCCGTCCTTTGAATTTTTATTCCATCTGCACGCTTAAATAAATCTTAATTTAGTATGTTCTGGTGCTGGCTTTTATTTGAGCGCTTCCCCCTCTCTTACATACATCATGGACAGCGAGACATATCAGTGATATATTAAATGGAAAGTGCCCCCCAACCCCACCCCTGTCTAATTACATGCACTGCAGATCCGTAGCCTGGAGGAGAGGTTGCCTTAAGCCACAATCCCCAAGAGGTCGTCCCCCTCCTCTCATCTCCTCCTCCATCCGTGTTCTTGTGATTTCCGTCCGTCTCCACCATCTCTCCTGCTATCCAGCTGTAGCCTCTGGCTCTCGCGCCCCTCGTACCGATGTATTGCTATGATTCAATTAATTAGTCGGTGGCTCGTCCAGAGATTTAACGGATAATGATGTGGTAGCGCCGCCAATGTGAATATCTTAAATTGGCCTAATCCCAACAGGCTACATGGGTAACCTCTTGTTTCTCACAAAAGGGTTACTCGAGAGCAGCGAGGTGCGTGGTATTTGGTTAGCTTGGGGGGGCCAAAGGTGGTGTTGATGGTTGGGGGGGTGGGGGTTGATGCAGAATATATCTTGGGAGTAGTGGGAGAGGGGGGAGTGCAAGAATCAATGAAAGCAATCAGCATGTACCATTGAATTAGCTGTAAACTACACAAGAGCATAAAAACAGGATCTATGGATTATATGGAGGTCAGATAATCTCAGGATAAGTGATCACAAGAGCAGTCATCCTTTCTCAAAGGAAACTACTTCTACTAAAATGGGGTGATACAGTAGGATATGGGAGGTAGAGGCTATAGATTTTAGGCTAAGTACAATAATGTGAATATCTGGTCTTACAGAGAGATATCAATGTGCAGTGTATGGCAGCCAGTTATTATTAATTATCATTAGATGGTAGAGGTCATTGATCGGATTGTCCCTATTTGAGTCATGCGCCGATTACAGCAGCACAAGCCTCGGTCTCTTGACATTCAAATACCAGCTAAATGCCTGACCTGCCATGTTTTGTTCTCACACCCAGCACACTTCTGACACCTCTCCCATGCCATCCATCATTCAGTGAATAGAAATGATTTGCCTGATGAATGACCGGGCTAATCAATGGACCACTCATAGCCTTTCAATGGGAGCTCAAGGTTAATACTGCGTGTCTATTAACTGTCAAAGAGAATGATTGAGCGCTTTGACAGGACCTCCTACCACATATTCACAAAGCTGCACCTCGGCTCACGGTGATGTTTCTTATTTTACTTGCCTAAGCGGATCTGCTTTGGATGTTGACAAGAATCTTTCCGGTGTTCGCTCCGTGTCCCAGCACTGCAGATTGAGCCATTATTTATAGGTGGCGTTTCAAATCTGATGCATGCCATCACATATGGCAGAACTGCTGTTTGTGAACCACACGAGATAGTGCAAATAATTACAGGCAAAACAAGCGGCTAAACCCAAGCATGACAAAAGACATCCCTGTAATGAATGCAATCGTTTGTGCTTCTAAACAAATTGGAGAAAAAATATTGGTAAACGGCACCACAAACAGAGCAATTTGTTGCCTCTCTTTGTCTGCGCCCCTCCCCACCCCACCCCACCCCCACCCTACCTCTATAAGCACCCTATCTCTGGGCTGGTTGATGGCTTCTGCCGACAGTAGGTAGGGATCACTTTTCCTGCGATTAGTCTCATTTCCGCAGTTTTTCTTTGCGTGGTAAATTGTTGCCGCTGAATGGGGGAGGAAAGACGCCCGGTTTGGCGAAGCTAATTTTCCACTTGAGGAAACTGTCTGCAAAATAATAATCTACGGTTTGTTATGTGAAAATGATGATCTCCCTCCGCCCTGCTGGGGGCTGGGTAATGGCAGCGCCGGGGAGGCCTTTCACGCCGTAGCTGCACCTTCTGCAACTGGCTTGTTAGCCAGCGTGCCCAAGCTTGTCACCATGCAGGCAGGCAGGCTGCGACTGGAGCATCTGCTACAGGCTGGCATGGGGACATTTTGAGGGTGGCGCCGCATGCTAAGCGAACATATTGTGCCTGTGGAAAAAGCGTGTATGTCCGTGTGTGTGTTTGTGCCTTAATATGCGCTCGCACGTTATAATTTCTCCTACCATATGCAAAATTGGATATCTTATACTGTATCTGACATTCTGTCCATCTGCTGTGCTTTTAATATCTCCCTTTGCATCCTACAATTTGTCAATGAATGTATTTATAACTTCTTTTTTTTTGGCATTTCATCCTGTTCTTACCATTTGTCCATTTATCTCTGTCCAATCATGGATAAATGGAAGGGGGCCACATTTGAAGGGTTTGGTTCCAAAATGAGATATCCAAAAAGTTTGAACCTGATCTGAACTGATCGAAAAGGTAAAACTCATTTTTGAATATTTTTCAAGGAAATATCTATTTTAACACGTTTGCTTCAAAATTGCATCATTTTCCAGAATGGGATAATATAAGCGTTTTTTGCTATAAACCCCTCACATTTTCAGAGGAAATCCATGAGCCATGAAACTTTTCACACTATTCAGTCTTCGGCTGTGACTTGGTGCTGTGGTCATACCAGTAAAACAAAAGGTCATTTCTCACTGAAGAGTTATGCAAGTGGCCTTTAGAGGCGGTTCATTTGGTGGGAGGGGGGGTATGTTCTTATCGGGAGGCCGGGTAAAAAAAAAACTGCCCAGCTAGAGCAGGGGTTCTTGTATTCAGCTCAAAGTGTGGAGAGGGACACAATCGACTAATCCTCTTTCTCCCCCGAAGTTTGTCTGTTGATTCAAATCCGCTGAGCTGAACTTTAAGCATCCAAGAAATGATAAGATGCTGAGATACGTCAGTGTCAGAGTCAAAGTCATAGAAACGAGCCGAAGTATCTGGCTCTGATTATTCCTTTATTTTGTACTTTATTTCGATTTTTTCTCCTTTGGTACAAAAGACTCTGAATGTAGCTTTTCATCTTGATTCAGAATAGGATTCATGTTCTAGCTGTGTCTAAGTATTATTGTTCCTTCCAAAGGTATTCTGGGTAAAGGAAAAAGCAACAACTGAAAATTATTCCCTTAAGCTGTTTACCACTAATGTATCTCGGTGTCTGTCTGTCTCTCAATCTATTTACCCCTCTCTCTTTCTCTCTTAACGTCTCTCTCTGCTGCTCTCTCTCTTTATCTCTGTCCTTTATTCCTTCTCAGGACTCTATTACAGTTAATAAATCCACCAACCTACTGCATGCCTGTGTGTGTGTGTGCTAGTGTGCTGACAGACTAGCACACAGATACACAAACACGATCCCCACACACACGCATCAAAAGAGAGGAATTAATTAACAACAAAATGAAGCGTTTTGATAGGAGAGATATGCTTTTATCCTTGCGCAGGCTGGGCTACTTTTCCTTACCAAAGTACACACCTTATTAGCTGGGGCATCTCACTATTCATGAGACAAATTCTCTGGCATATAATTTTTCCTCATTTAGCATTGAGTCCATGAGTGCCTCCTTTCTGCTGGAAATTAATTACTTGAGCTGACTTAATGTGGGGCTATTGAATAAAACAAAGAGCAGAGGTTTTCCATTCACTCTGTTTTTGACACTTGATAGGAGTCTATAACTGAATTAATACAAAAATGGAGAGGAAACAGACAACGCTAAATGTATAATTATTTTTTGGTTTTATACGTTATCCATGGGTGATATTTTCATTACATATTTCAATTATATCAGCTTAATGTATATTTTTTTTATTGATGACCCACTTAAAAATCCTATTGATTTTGGTCTGTATTTGGCTTTTACCAGCTAGCTCTTTGCTTTTGCTTGCCTATTTATCCATTTAAAAGCAGGTTACAGGGTCGTGGCTTTTAAACCTCAGGCTATTAGGTTTGCCCCGTAAACACCCTTATGTACTCTCACACACACACTCACACTCACACACACACACACACTCACACACACGCTGATTGACTCCAAGTGCCCTGCCTGGTTTTTATGGGAGCACGGGCCAACTTTATCATTTCCCTGTTCAATAATCCATCAACATTTACATTCCATTAATCATCCTGCTGTCTGAGTTGGAGTAGCGCTCCAGGAAGGGCCTCCTGGGCGGTGCACTGGGCCCTCCCTCATTAGCCACACACACACACACACACACACACACACACACACACACACTCACGTGACTTACAGCTCAGGACAATATTGACCTCAACAACTGGATCAATGTGCTAAAATGCACCAAATGATGTGCAATAGTGTATTTCTCAGCGACTCGGGGTATGCATGCGCGTGCGAACGTGCGCATGGGCACCATTCAATGCGCTAACGGAAAGTCATTGATTCTGAAAGAGAAGAAAGGAAGGCGATGGAATGCCATGAAGGATAGAGCGATAAAACGGAAAGATAAAAGGGGAGATGGATTTTGTTTTAAGTCTCCATAGTGTTTAAGCTGTAGTTATATGGAAACGCTGCAGCATCCGGCTCAGCCACCGTGTCTCCTCCACTGCAGGGTCACGGACCACCTTCTACCCACCTGAGGCACACACACACACACACACACACACACACACACACACATACACACAAAGACATACACACACACACAGGCCTGAGGAGCTGTGAAATTGGCCAGACACTAGGCTGCTGTGGTGTAGCAGTAGGGGGTGCTAGTGAGCTGGTGAGGCATAATGCAACCCCTACTAGGCTCTACATGAGGCTTAGTGAGGTTTCACTGTAGCACACACACTCACACACACACACACACACACACACACACTCAAACAAACGCACCAAACACACTCACACAGGCTCTTTTGTACAAACACTTTCTTCCCCCTGCCCCCCTCTCTCTCGCTCTCTCTCTCTCACACACACACACACACACACATGCAGCACAGACAAACATGCATACAAATGGCTTACCTTTCCTGGAGATGATCTCCCTTTCTCTATTCCATAGGATAAGATATAGGATTAGATAGGATTCCCTACTGTAGTCACTGTGCTGTGATATATATTCATGGAGGATAACGTCATGATGAGATGAAAGAAACAACTATTCACAATAGGTTGGACAGCAAAGAAGCATGTCAACACAATATGTAGGCAACTTGACTGAGTTAATCAGAATAACTTTAGTCACCCAAGTACAATAAATGTACAGGAATATGTCTTGGTGCCTGACAGTGACATTGGTGTGAAGGCCTTCAACATAACGCCCAAGCTCCACTGCAGCCAATGGGCCCATTGGCATCAGCAATGGAGGTAATGCTTCCTTTGAAATCAATGAAAACTGCTCCGCTGCCTGCGTTGTGTCGTGTCCGATGGAAGCATCCAAGCTCAGAAATTGCAGAGAATCACTTCTCAGTGTTCATCCTCGTATAGTGCATTAAAATAATGAGAAATAAAGTGGATGTTGGTTGTTTTTTTATGCAGTGGCGTTTAAAAAAAAATCATAAAATCAACAGCAATCCACATAGACTATGATGTCCAATTGAAAAAAAAGGCCTATACATTTTTCAAAGTGACAAACATACTCTAAATAGCAGCTATTGTAACCTACTATAAGAGTGTCTGGCTGCACTTGGTGGCTGTATTGTAATTTGTTTCACATCAGCTTTCCTTTACTTTTTTGCCCATAGTGAACAAAACACCAGACCTATACTTATGATAAATACAGTGCGCTCTGGAGGAGGTAGATCGTCACATTGACGCAACACTGACGCTGATGCAACGTGACACGTCCAGTGGAGTTTGACAGTAACACGAATCTAAACACACCGAAATCAGTTCATTCTACATTTGTATTCCTCAATGTATTGCCAGAGAACTTGATTTACCAACAGCCTGGGGCAACATAAGTTTTGAATGCATTTTGAGGTTTGTTCACATTCACCTTGTATATACACATGAATGAAAAAAAAACTACCTGTTTTGAATTACCACAGGCTGAAGATGTGAAACTATTTTTTTTTCACAAATAATTGATGTGCTGCCAAAAAAGGGTGTTGCTTCTGAAGCAGCATCAGAATAACTTTATTCACCAAGTACAATAAATGTAAAGGAATTTGTCTTGGTGACATTGCAGGGATCTAACAACAACTAATGTAGTAACAGAAGATAGACAGATGTAGTGAAAGTGCATAACAGAACCTCAAATTCAGTGAAAGGCATATAAAAGACAGTAGACTATACATGCATATATAAAGTAGACTAAACATGCATGCTGTCACTACAGACGCCCCTAAATCACTGCTTACTGCATTTGTTGAGCCATTAGATATGAAATGCTAAATCATAACCTTGTGATGTCCACAGGGATCCCATTAAGTTTAGAACTCCATAAGATATCCCACTGACAGATATCCTCTTTTCTCTGAAGCCATAATCCATTTTTGGTGAATTTAGCACTGTCTGCTCTCTTGAAGGAAATGGCATCCTTGTTCCCTTGTTTTTACTTTGATGACTGGTGGCAAATTCCCAGACAAGTAGCAACTGAATCTAAGCATGCAGCAAGAGCAATATCGTTTGCATTGGAACTGATTGTTCTGTACTTTTATTTGACAAATATTATGTATCAAGTGAACATGCTGCGCTTGTGTTTGTCATTTTGATTTTGTTTGTTTCTTTTTTTCCCTCAAAATGAAATGATTTTATAAGCCTCTTGCTTATTTCATCTCACTGGCAAAAATATTTTTGAAATCTCATTTTATATGTGCAAATAAATAAAGAAAACTGAACAGCACTCATTGGTGTTTCTATGGAAATTACATTTCAAACCAGGCACATTAAAGGAATCACATCTCAAAATTATAACAACAAAGCAACATAAATGGCTTCTGGCCCTCTATGTAAAGCAGAAGTGTGATGAAATAATGGAACTAAAGAAAAAAGTAAGCAACACTACATTTCTGACAATAGTTTGACAATAGTTTAATTATATAAAAGGCAGGATCATTAGATGCACAAGTATGTTAAAATATCTTTTTAAAGTATTCATTGCCATAATTCTAATAAATTATCCAACACTTTTGCTTTACCCATGCCCTCCAATTACAGGCTAACGTATCAATCAGCAGTGAGGGAATGATATCAGTTTCAACAAGGTCACTGGCCGAAAATGGTTGAGAGAAAATCAGTCAGCTGATAAAGCAGGAGACTACATTTCAAATCTGCGCTTAGCTAGATCTCTGATGACAGGCCTCCCAGTTGGCATGTCTATATATTGCACTTGTTAAGGCAAAGTATGCTAATGTGTGCATGTGAATATCATAATATGGAGATTAAACTCATTATGGGTGCATGCCTGCACCCTGGGAATGCACATGGCATACATTACATATAGAATTAAAACGATTTGTCTGGGAGCTGTGGTTCATGACTGTATATATGGTGAGAAGTGTGGTTCTAAACTATTTACTTACCTACTATGGTAGGTAAGGCATGGTAAGGTATGGTAGGTGTTTATCCTTAGAAAGGACATCAATTGACTGTTGTTTTGAATTTTCAAATTTAAATACCCCAGCTTCCAAAATTTCCCCAATGACTTTTCCTAGACTCTTAATCAAAATCACACAAGGAAACAGCAAGTTATAATTAGGTTTACCTCCTTCAGCTGATGGCTTGTTGGCCTTAGAGCCCCAAAATCCATTGACTCTTCTATAACCAGGAAAGTCGATTAACAGCAACCACCTGGAATATATACTAATTGCAAGCAGATGAGAAGTTACATATATATGCAACCCAGTATAATCACAGTTTGCCTCTAGGCCGCTCCTTTGGTTGGGGATTTGGTCAAGGACAATTTCACAGTAGTTGTTGAGTAAGGGCTGTTTGTTTATTTCCCCCACCCAGATTTTCACAGCTAGCCCAAGGGTGCAAACTTCTGCTCACAAGTTGACTTCACCCAGTGTCCTGAAAGAACTGAGAAATAAGTGAATTAAAAGCGTCTTACCCAAAACAATTAGCCATGCAAACAGACCTGAAAGTTTATAAAGCAATTTGACTTGCACAAATATTTCCTAGCAAGACCTGTTCTACAATGGAGGATGATGCTAGCTCTCACTCACAGTATCAAAAATGCACTCTTCCCATATTAAACAGACTATCCATTTTGTACCTATTCCATTAATTCAGAGAAGCTAGATTCATACATAATATAGCATTTTCCAAGACAACAATATGTTTCTTGTTTGGGCTGAATTTGCATTACAGGATGAACACTACACAAACCTGTGGACTTGTGAAACAAAACGCCAAGCGATGAGTCCTAAGACCTAATTAAATAATTTCTGTATTTGCACACCACAATAGGAAAAGAGTAATTAATTTTTTGCTCAAGTGCAATTCATTACCAAAGGCAATATGAAGTATATTAAATGTGTCACAAATTAGTTTGATTAATTATATTTGCTGGAAGTTGGGAAATTGAAAATTCATCCACTAATAATTATACTTAATGGAGATATTTTGAAATTACAAAGTAAAAAAAAAAACGGTGTTAAAACACATTTTGTGAATCACTTTGTGAGACACTTTCCTTGGAGACAAACCGGGAACAAACAGAGGGACAGAGAGAAAGCAGGGGATGAGGGAGAAAGAGAGTCATCCTCTCACATGTGCACACACACACGCACACACACACACACTCACACACACCACAATCACACACTCTCTAAGTGACACAAGCATGGGATTTTAAAGCATTTTGCTGTAATCAAGAATTATTTATACCGTGTTCACACTCTGCTCTGCACCACCTTAAACCCCAGTAATTAAACAACACGTGTTCTATTCTCGTCACAGAATTTGATGGCTGCCTTCCATACTTCCGTTCCCCACGGAGTAACGCTTCTGGCTTGTGTTGTTTCCTTTTCTCCACAACACTGCTGAATCTGAAGGCAGTATTTTAAATCCAGCCTTTGTAATCTGCGGCCACTGACAATAGTGTGCTTGGTCGATGAACAAAATGCCCCCCCCCCCCCCCCCCCCCCATGTGCTTTCATCATGTACTCATGTCCTTTTTCTGTGAGACAAGCACAGTACTACGTGTGTTTTGTTTGTGTTCTCTTCTTTTATCATGCAGCTGTTGTTGCATTCAAATTACCAGGTTGGAGAGTACAATTTGTGTAATGCAGTTCTATGTGTACTTTGTGTGCTATGCTATGTGTACTTTTACCAAGCAACTGTTTCTGAAACCAAAGATCTACAGCTGCATCCTTTCAACTACAATATCACAATCAAAATCATCATTATCATCATCATCATCATTATTGCCATCATTGTCTTCCTCAGCGTCATTATTAATGCAGTTGTCATCATCATCATCGAACATTATCATAAGGAAAACCATCCTCCTCCTCCTCTATCACATTGGTTCAGCATTACAAGGTGAATGAGAGAAGGGATGATAAAAGAAAAAAAGCCTATAAGAATCCATCCTCACCATCCTCTATCTCTCAAAGGCTTTTTACTCTCTCCGGTAATCACGCAGTACACCTCTCATTTCAATACAGGGCTGAGTGCGCCGAGCGAACACCGCAATCTGGTCCTTGTAATGAAAACGTATATTCCAGCTCCCCTTCCTGAAAGGAGGCCCCATTAGAAGACTCAGCCTCATTGATTGAAATGCTTTTAAACTTGCACGTGTCCATTAATGCGGGATGGGAGGCTTTTGAGAGGCACGAGACAAGGGTGCCGGCCACAGCCCGTTCAATATGAGCGCAGGAGCGACGTCCCGCGTGTTAAAATGCGAGCCTCATCTTTAAAATCCAGAGCCAATGAATTAATTGGTGCCAAGGAAGAAGAGCGGTGCGTCCAGATAATCAAAGGCCTGCTGATACACAACAACAAGCAATGATGTAAACATTCTATTTTCTAATGGGGGTGATGTTTAATTCTGAACTTAACTGCTCATACACCTTGAAACAAACTCTTGAAGCATCAACAGTATTCATCCATTTGATAAACATCGAGCTGCTCAGTGATGCATCCTGAAACAAGGACACTGGTGGTGGAGCGCTGACTTGAATTGCTAATGCGCAATGCAAAATACACCGAAATCCAATTCAGAGGGGTTTATAAAGAGCGCGGGGTTATAAAGGGAACTGTGCCCACCCTGCAGCCGGGCTGATCCGCGGTAATATATACATCCTGGAGCCCCCCCCCCCCCTCCGAACCTGTCTCTATGACGATGGTCACCAAGTGAACAGTGAGGTCACCGTCTGGGCTTTAAAGGGATAAGATGAGCAATAGGCAATAGGTAATAGGCCCAGGTGGCATCTCCTTTAATGAACGGAGGGAAATTGATTCGACAAGCTCGCCCTCGCAACACCATTAAGTATCCGGCTCTCGCTGTCCAAGCGCCCAGCCAGAAGGTTCTACATAGAGTTAAGATCGCATCCCCCCCCCCATTATGCGACCTATCAATTGCATCTGACGTAACAATCTCTAAGAGCAAAATACACCCTAAACATGTACAGTAAATGGCCCGCCGCTGCAAACCCGGTAGATTTAATCTGGCCCTGCTCCCAGCGGAGATCGCCTTCGTTTTCCCCTCGTTCCTCCTCCAGAGGTTATCGCAGCTGTCGGGGTGGGTGGGGGTGGGGGGGTGATGGGGACCGTGCGTTTGATCTGACCCCTCAAATTCAATCACGGCCAAATCAGATCCCCCAGAGATTGACCCCTGAGCCAGTCGAAGTGGTCTTGTCTCATTTGGAAAATAGAGGCACGGATCCAGTTATGCGTTTGGAGAGAGAAGTCTGGGAGGTCTTGGAGGGTGTTCGAGATGATTATCTAATTTAAGAGTAAGGGGGAGATAAATGGCAGGGGAAGCAGTGAGAGAGAGAGGCAGACAGAGAGAGAGAGAGAGAGGGGGAAGGAGGGAGAAGGGCGAATGACAAACCGTGACAAATAAAGATTTCCAAAAGCCAACACACATGTACCTGTTGTCCGACTGTTTTAAGTGCCTGCCTTTCACTCTCTCTCAATCCAGATTTCTAGACCAGTTATGCTGTCAGCAGGTTGCCTCAGATCTGTGTAGGAGCAGGAATCCAACACAACCCTATTGGTTTAATTTCGCCGAGCAGAGGAGAGAATAAAGTGTGCATTTACTCTTGAAGCGCCACAGGATGCAGACAGATCAATTCTGTTATTGGCGTGCTGAATATTGTCAGAGCAAAGAGCTCCCCCACCCCCAACGCACCGTGACAGCCCATGATAGAAAAGATGGCCCTGAAACATTTTCACTTTAATCACTCTGTAAAGCCACATCTTCATATATTTCACTGAATAGCCCCGTATATCATATCGATATATAATGTATTGGGGGCTTCTTGTTTCTGGATTGGTTGTTTTGCTTGAGGGATTTAATATTTTGACAATAAGCAGTCGTGTGGATTGTCCAATTGAATGGCACCAGTCATCCATGAATTATTCAAAAACATTCATAATATCACGCAATATCATTTTAGCAAACAGAGGAGAAAGATATTAATATTTTTCATTTGACTCCTGACCTTTTCACAGGCCTGTTTCTCATTCATTCCCATTGCATCAGTATAAACCAATAAAGTCTGATGGACAAAGCCTTGATCAAATAGCAGCACCAGGGAGGCATCAGGGAGGTAAAATTTAAAATGAGACTGTCTCGCAATGGCAAGCACTTGGCAAGTAAAAATAGCTGTAATAGCCCCAGGTAAGTTAACAGCCTGAAACTCCCAAAACTGATTTTAGGTACAGCAGCTAGTGTGGGTGTGGAAAGGGCCCCAAGAGTCGTTAAGCCGCTTTAAGAGAAGCATCTTAGAGGATGCACTAAGAAAATATAAAACAGCATGATAGTTTAACCAAACATTCTCACCTATTATCTCTGCTTCTTCTATTCTTATTCTTGGATTTTATTTATTTGCTTTTATTGTGTCATTCAGCCAGATTACAAATTAGCCTTAATGGACTCTTGAGTTAAATAGTGAAAAAGCAAATGAAGGTAAATACCTACCCATGTATAAACAATGGTAAATGGCACTTGAGCATAAATTGAGCAAATTTATGATTACATGAATTATAAATGAACCTGTGATGCATTATAGAAACAGTGTTACAAAAACATTTTGAGAATCAATTTTTACATGTTATTTAATTATATTCTGAATATCCATGTCCAGTATGCTTTAGGAGGAGCCATTATCGTAATGGGTAAAACACAATGCCCCTTGAGTGCGGAATGTAACGGCAACACCTAGCTACTAATTGATTGGCCCTAAAATGCAGACCATCTTGAACCGCATGCTGCAGGTTTCAAGTGTTTGTTTTTCAAACCACTTCACGAATTCTGGAAACCGAATTGGAACTGATATTCAATTACAGAAATGGACAGATCTGATGCAAATGGATTATCCAATTTGTCAAAGTGGCATGCGGGAAAACAAGCACTATTGCTTCTCATAACTTTACGTTGGTGAGTAAAACCTCCGTCTGTGAAAATGTCTTTTTTGTTACATAGCTCCTCACACATAGACATACGTACAATCTGTTATTTTCTGTTATTTTTTAGCATTTTTTTTGCTAAAGAGCACATTCAACTTTGCGCTGTACCCTGGAAACGGCTGGCTGCCTGGGGAGTGCCGGCAGCTCAGGCTGTGGAGGTCAGCCTTGCCCGGCATTGTCTGGCTGTGCCGGGCCTGAGCTCTTCCCAGGGGGTCAGAGGTACGTGAGGGCTCGCATGATGAGAGCAGCGGGAACCTGCAATTTTCCTCAACCCATCATAATCCTTTCACGCTGCTCCACTGCATGTATGGATGTGTGGGTGGGTAAGTGAGTGAGTGAGTGAGTGAGTGAGCGAAAGAGAAATTGAAGCATATGTTGTTGATTGTGTCTGCTTGCAATTTAAAGTGTTCAAGTCAACCTCGGATCAAATTCCCAGCCGCCAACATAACTCCGCCATAATCCCAGATGCCAGAATAAGTTTGGAAATGTGAGCTTGCTGCAAAATGCTCATCAAGCAGGATTGAGCCAAGCTGTTTAGGAGTATTCCGTTTCCCATAATTAGAAACATTGTAGCACAGGAATAATTATAGTCATTGATGTCACCGTACACACAGATAGAGAGAGAGAGAGAGAGAGAGAGAGAGAGAGAGAGAGAGAGAGAGAGAGAGAGAGAGAGAAAGGAGCCAGTGTGCATTTCATCTTTCTCCCTTTTATTGCTCTTTCCCTTTTTAGGGGGCAGGGATGCAGGGTGCCAATAATTAGTCCTGAAATTATTGGGAAACTTGACATGAATTAAATTCAATGAGGCTGAAAAAATGCAGGAGTTAATAGCTCATGCTAATATACTGAATAAATTCCTTTCTACTAGACTATTGTGGTGGATCCTTGGGGTTTAAACCAAAATGTTTGCGGTGTATTTCAGTATTTAGCATAAGAAAAAAAAAGTAGTTTTGTCAGTTTGCCTCTAATTGCTTACTGATCCCTGTCTATAGCAAATGACTATGGTAACAGGTCCCAAAAAAACCATCCTGTTCCTATCACCACCAACTCCACACCCACATTTAAATAACTACAGCCTAAGGGACTTTATTAACAGATGCCATTTGGTGGACACTTTGATCCAAAGTGCCTTGCAGTGCCATGAGTGCATGCTGTTTTGGCGAGGCTGGTCTCAGTGGGAAACAAACCCCATAACCCTGGCAGTGTTTGAGCCACACAGGGAATGGTCCTCTAACTCTGACAGTAGCTGCGGTTACATGAGCCATATTTTTTCATTCTGAATGACATCATTCCGATTGAAGATTTCCATGCAAGTGTTTACATGAGCGCTCAATGGAATGATCGCATAAGGTGTGCGTTTACCTGCTCCAACGTATGGAATACAAAATACCGAATACAGCACTCTAGCATGGGTTTACATTTTTGAAAGATGGGCCTGTGTCGGTGCGTTATTGCTTTACTGTTCTTTATTATGAAGCTTTATCAGCTTTATCAGAACATACCACATAACAGTTATTAACTGGGAGAAGGCCAACGCAGAATTAGCTTTAGTCTACCACAGCTGCCACTTATCCAAAAGGAAAAAAACATGTCAGTAACAGTCCGGTGCAGTGTTTGCAATGGGATTGTACCATACTAAACATACTGCATGTTGCATGTAGTGTGTATAGTATGAGCAGTATCCCATTCTGAATGCAACCCAGTTTTGTTTTGCACCCACAATGATTAAAATTCTCTAGTAAACTCATGACCTCAAATGGGCAAACATACGCAGAAAGAGGATAGATATTCCAACCAAAGAAAGTCATCAGAATGAGCGTTTATATGATACATTTTTAGACATTGAACGGATAATAAAAGGGTTATACCGCCCCTCTCAAACGGAACGGAATTAAATTCAGAATGAGTCGGTTTATTCTGATTGAGGTGGTTACATGAGGCATTTTTATTCTGATTGGGCTACTATTCTGATTATTAGTGGAATAAAAGGCTCCATGTAAACGCAGCTACTACTGTGTTAGTGCCTTGCTCTACCAATTGAGCCTCATAGGGAAAAGCACCCCTAACCCTGGAGGTGTTAGTGCCATTCTCTACCCACTGAGCTACACAGGACCACATTATCAGGCGAAACGTGGACACGCCGCAGCGTTGTCTCATAACATTAGATCTTTGTAATCGGATCTCCAAAACGGAATTTAACTGAGAATAATGCAGCTAGCACCTAAAATTATCATCGCCTTTCCCGTCTCGTAACGATCTTCATTTCCAAGCCGCATAGATATTCCAGAATCAGCGGGTCAGCAGGGAGCCAGTGCTTTATGCCCCTCCGAGAAAAGGGCTCCACCTCGTAAAAGCTTTATGCTGTAGCACCGGCAGACGTTTGGCATTTACATTTATCGCCAACGTGGGTTAATTAAACTCGACCCGTCCGCCATCTTGATTAAACAATGGTAAATAAAGAGGCAATATTTCTCTGGAGGAGAGTGTAGTGTCGTGACGGGAGCATGAGAAGGGACAGCCGGAACTGAGAAGGACTCGGCGCACACACACACACACACACACACAGGAATCCCTCCTAATGGCTAAGTAAACAGATGATAGAGACATCTACAAAAGGCAGGAAGACCAAAGATGACAAACTATAAGCAAAGTCATTAGTTTAGCAATTAGCACGCCTGCCGCATCCCCCTTCAGGCCTCGCGTGTGTTCAATACACAGGTCCCAGACAAGTCATGGGCATTGGCATATGACAACAAAAGGAGATAATTGTTTGCCTCATTGATCTTTATTTTCCGTGCAAGAAACAGCGTTTCGAAATGATCCTAATTTCCCCACTCGGTTCTCCCGACAGCCTATGAGGAGAGTGGAGTGCAGGTAAACAAACCGCACCCCGCGCCCTCAGCCCTCACCCCGCCCCGGTGTAAATACACAGCCTTTAAAGCTGATGTTAATGACTCATGGCTTGTTCCGGGGCTGTTTGTATGAATGTGGGAGTTAGCGTAATTGCCTGGCCATTAGAGTGCTTTTGATTGTTTTATTTTATTTTATTTTATTTCATTTCTCCATGACTAATTCATTGCGTTCTCACATGCGAAAACAGCTTCGGATGAGTTTATCTACTGGATGTTGATGCTCTTAGGTTCAATAGTGGATTCTCACCACACCTGATTGAATGTATAGTTTTCATTATCTTAAAGCCATTCTGATCTAAAGGCTTCTGCTTAAATGCTTGAAATTTGTTTCTAGACAAATATAAATAGTGAAGTCGATGCCTATGTATGAATTTCTTTCCAAAGCCTTTGCCTTTCTATCAAGGCAAAGGGCGGCTACTTTAAAGAATCTAAAATATAAGATAGTTTGATTTGTTTAACACTTTTTTGGTCACTGCATAATTCCATTTGTGTTATTTTATAGTTTTGATGTCTTTAATATTATTCTAGAATGTGGAAAATAGTAAAAAACTCTTTTGACTGGTAGTGTACATGTGAAATCATCTTGTATACACAATCCTTGAATTTCCAGAGTGCTACAAGTTAGGGATAGAGATCATTAATATGCAAATATAAATAGCGCTGGTAGTGAGGTCTCAGTTCGCAGGCCAGGTTCACAGTATGCCATGGTGCATGACATCACAGCTAACCAAAACCTGGCTCACCCAAGCAGTAAAATCAACTTAGTGTTACTCATGTTGCCTCCCACTTCTCGTTCTTTCACTCTCATTTACTCGCCTCACTGTTTCTTCTCCTAACAACAAACACAAAACATTGTCACTGGACCATCACTGACTCGGCTCAAATGACTTCTGAAATTGCTTTGTTTCCCCTCCCTTGCACACACATGTCGCAGTTGTTGTTTGGCTGGGTATGGCCGCATGCCAGAATCAAGCGTGACGTGCCATTAGCAATTGAGCTGACTGCGTGCGGTTTGTTCTTTTCTTCCGTTATTTTTTTATTTTTTTTTGGAGGGCGCAGAGTAATGCAGACTGAGAAGCGACAGTGCTTTGTTGTCGCCGGGCGCCTTTGCTTGGTTATGAACTTGGACAGTGGGCGAAAGCATGATCCGCTGTGCCGCTGAGGCCTCTTTAGCCTGCGTTGGTGGATCAGATGCTTGTGATTAGACCAAAAAAGCCTACAGTCCAATACTGAAACACTGACATCTACGTAGTTCAACAGCTAATTGGGATTTTGTGTGAATTACCGCATACGATCGTGCAATTATTTCAATAAAACTTTTAATTGTTTTCATAAAACTGTTGGAAAAACAATTCTGTAAAGCAGCAGGATGGATTGCTCTTTAGATTACAGTAATCAATCTAAACTATCACAATAAATAATTGATATAATTTAAGAGAATACCAATAGGGTGACAGGCATTATTCTCCTTAATTAAATGGAAGTCTGTCTGTGTTGTTCGGAGCAGTAAAGAGTCTGTTGTGTCTCTTTCCCCAAGTTGCTCGGAGGTCAACTTGAGATTAACTAACGTGATGTATCCCCCCTGCCACCGCGCATTACCACTCGCATTGTTCTCCGGGTCGCCTCACAAGGCAGGCATTACTTTCAATTACACCTTCAACTTTTCTTTTTAATTAAATGTACAGGCAGATTAATTACAGGACAACTTAAATGATGGAAAAATTAGAGGTGTCCTGAAACATTGTGTTTGGCGTGAATCCGCCAGCCTCCTCTCTGCCCCCTCTAGCCCTTCAGCTGTCACGCCCGCTGTTCAATAAGCAATCTGGTGGGGAGGTGTACAAACGAGTGGAGTCGTGCGGGGCAGTTTGTTTCTGTTTGCCAGACAGGTTCGATTCTCCGAGAGAGACGGCCCGCAAAACCAGACACCCAGGGCTGCAGGCTGGGTAAAAACTAATTATAGTGGTGTTAAAAGGCAAGCTCAATGAGGCACAGAGAAGACAGCCAGATTCTCAGCACCTCTTGACTTAAGCGGCGCGGGCCAACTGTGGGAGTCGGGAGGACAAAAAGAAGAAAAGACTTCTGCCGTTTACTCTTAGATTTCACAAGTTTTATTTCAAAATGAGATATCTCTATTTGGAAAAAAAGAAAGGAAGTCTTTTCACACTCTCTTATTAAACGGCTACTAACATGAAAGTAAAACTCACTGTGGATTCCCCAAGTTATTGTCGATCTTAAGACCTCTGTTTATATAAGTTTTAATATTTCCGAGGACAGGATTATCTATTTTCTTCAAGCATTGAGTCTTGAATTTCAGGTAAATATTTTCTCAAAATGAAAATGGAGCGCTTAATTTTGCTGTCCAAGGTTCTGAAACGTGGTGTCAGGTTGGGAAATATATACATCTATGCTCTATTAGATTCAAATTGATTTTCGTACATAACAAAGAGGAATGACAGCGCGGAAACATCATCGCTCGTCCGTTCAATCTCAGATATTGGTGTCAGACAAAAGTAGGCAGATATCCATCAAGCCCTCCAGATGATCACCGTGATAGAGCTGGTCTATATCTGGAAGCCACCAGAGGGCCTTTAAAGAGGGAGAACAACGGATATGTGGGTATCAAATGAAGGCATTAGGGAGAGTCTGAGTGACACAAACATGTTATGAGAGATGAGCAACATCTGGTGCAATGGATCTTATCCTCTGGCCCACAGTCGTTACTCTGAGTCCAGATACACACCCTCTCTATGCACATTTGCCATACTAATCTTGGCCCTAATTCCCACGTATCCCCCCGGCTTAATGGACTCTTAAGAGTATTAACATTTCAACTTTCTCTACTTGTTTCCAGTACACTTTAATGCTGGTGTTTCTCCTTGGCACAGTTGCAGTGCCTTTATTATTTGTCAGCGCCTATTTAGTGCAGAGCATGAGCTGAGTAGCATTACATGGGATTTTCAAGAACATCTTGTTTGAATTTAGGTATTAATTTGACTGCAAATACATGGAAAAACAACGGAATTCAGTGAGATTTTAGCTATATTGCGCTTTTCTACGTGTGCCATCATGCAAATAGCAAGTGTCTTGCTGCGGAGGACTGGGCAAGGTGTTTGTTATTCTACAGAATGTCTTCAGTGGTTTGAAAGTGCATTATTTGGACCCTTTCAAAACACATGGAGGCAGAGTGTGAGGAAGAAAGGCGGCGAGCAATAGAAGGGGTGAGAGAGGTGGTGGAAACTGCCTCCGACAAAATGAACGCGGCCCCTGAACTAAACCCAGGGGATTGAAAGTGGATTGAATGCATCTCACTATATATAGACAGCCACCGGCACCGAGGGAGAACGATAGGGAGAGGGAGAGAGGGGACTTGGAGTGAGTCAACGACCGGGACGGGGCAGAAGAAAGGGAGCACCAGGGAGAGAGAAAAAGAGCAGTGGTGTGTTACCGGCTAAGCACTGGAGCTTTTCGAACCAAACCCCCCCCAACACACACACACACCCTTCCATTATACCATTACTGCGACTTGGGGTCCTGCTTTCAGCCAGCCACAGAGCATGCTGGTACAGCGCCAAGCATGCTGGCCGCCCCGCCGAGTGTGCCGCCGCCTCGCCGCGCCATCAGCACCAGGAAACGGACACAATTGGAGGAGCCGGCGTAATTCCTGGATGGCGAGCAAGAGGGCATCGGGTTCCCTAGGGGTTAAAATGCCTTAATCTTTTTATCCTGTGCTAGATAGGACTATTCACAGATTTGATACACTCACTCTAAATCCTTAAGTGGCATGCGAGGGCAAGGCTGAGGGGAAATCCACACAAACAGATGAATACTGGCAGCCGGCCGAGGAGGTCAGCGCTACAAAGCACCAAATCGGTGGTGGTAAGATTATAATGTATATCACAACTTTTCTGAGCACCATGAAGAGTGTATGTTATTGTCAAAATGATGTTTTGTGAGTAATTACAATACACAGACTACAATTTTTATTCAGCGAATCTTTTCTCCCGCAAGCATCTATATTCCTTCCTCAACTCTGCTCTTTCTTGGTGCTCTCCAGCACACATCCTCAGCATCCCCAGCTCCCTAATGAGGCGTGATCACTGTGTTAAACTGCTAATTAAAATCAGATATTAAAGCCTACTACCCATAATCCCTCTTGGCTTGCGCTACAAACACCAGGCTGGCTGTCGCCTGGTATTATGCTCCGGCGGATCCCAGGCAGCGGGGGCAACACGTCACTCTGCTCACCTTCAGAGAGCAGCCGGCATATCGATCAGCAGCTAATCTTTAAAATCTGTTATCTGGGCCATCATAAGTCAAAGGCTATGTTTGCTAAAGTTTGATTTCCCTGTCCTCCGCCCCGGTGCGATGCAACTGCAGTTGCATGTAAGGTGTGAATGGCGATCTGCGTAAGCAAACAGAGGACGGAAAACATGCTTGAGACATACGGTGCATGTCAGCATTGTACATATTGGAACAGAGAGGCTCTAATTTGAGCAAAATGAGGGCAGCATGTCAGGGAATACATTATGATTCCACCATCTATGAGTGATCTGGGCTTTGCAGAACAGCTGTTGGACCATTATGAAGCATACACTAATTATCACCCATGTAAAATTGATGAGTCATTGATCTCTGGCCTTCATAAGGTTTTAGGTCATGGAATGTCCTCTTGATTCACATACACAATGTGTTAAGGAGGATGAAGAAATACATATTGTCTCCTGCTTTGGTAGGTGAGAGAAAGGCAAAAGAAACAGATTCCAAGAGTCGGGTTGTAACTTGTATTTGGATGATTTGTGTGTATGTGATGAACAATTAATTGTAAAAAAAAAATTGCAATATGAACTTCTGCAATTTCTATAATCGCAGATGCTGCAATTGCTTAAGAGAGGAGCGTCCAAAATGGATTTCTGAACAAGGATCAGTAATCAGTAATCTTTGGTCCATGAATCAAAACCTTTCATCACACTCCAACTCAGTAAATCCTGCACACTGACATCTTATTTTTTTGAAGAAAATCACTTTTCTTTAAACAATCTTAAAGTTCAAAAAAATGTATGACAAGAAAAACTTGTAAAGAATTGCAGTTTATATCGCAATTGCAATATTCTTTCAAATAATCGCAATTCGATTTTTTGTCAATATCTTTCAGCCTTAGTGTGTGTGTACGTGTGCATGTGTGTTTGGGCATGTATGCGCGTGTGTGTGTTTGCATGTATTTCTGTGTGAGTGTGTGTGTATTGGATGTCCAAAACTCCTCCGTCCTCTTGAGCCACTCAAACCCATCATAACTCCAGAAAAGTGTTTTTCCCCGCCAATTTCCAATTAATATTCTCAGCTGTAGGATGGTCGAGACCTCGGTGATCCTCTGTCTCCTCTGCTCAAGGCGATGCGGCGCTGAGGGCACGGCTCCAAACACACTCAGGTCTCCACGGTGGAGAGTAGGGCTGAACTCTGATCCTTACTCTGCTACCTCATTAGCCTGCATACACACTGGCATCTGTTCTCTCATGAACCCTAATATGACCGTATGAAAACCTGAAAATAACTGCTCTCACTGGAGCATGTGGGATTAGACCTGGGATGACCGGAGTTCGCTGACCGCACGGCCCCATTCAGCCTTCATTCATTTGGAAAAAGAATTGCATATTTGATGCTGAAGAATAACCAAATGAACCCTCTCAGGTGGGACGTGGTTCGAGGTCTAATGTTTTTTTTGCTGTGTTTTTCGACTTGAAAAGAGAACTTAAAGTATTGGAGGAGAGAGAAAGACAGGGACAAAGAGTGAGAGAAAGAAAGAGAAAGGCATAGAGAGAGAGAGAGAGAGAGGCGCTATCAGAAGAGCACCAGGACTCCGGTGATGGAGAAGGCTATCGAAAGATAAAAAGCCGGTAAAGAAAGCAAAGACATAGAACTGATGAAATAAGGCGACACGGAGAGACCAACCGAGAGAGAGAGAAGGGGAGAATCAACAGACAGAATGAGAGGGGTCGTTGAGCACAACGGGAATACGGGGCCCCGCTCAGCTGGAGGGACTCTGGCGAGGACGAAGCCACCTATCTTATGGTGACAAGCGGCAAATGGGGGCCCATTACCTCACAGAATGCTAATGCCAAACTTTGGGCCCCGGGGACTGGCCCCGTTCCCCAAACACAAGGAGAGGAGACCTGCCAGGGTGCATGCATGACAGCCTCCATTCACACCCACAAGTGCAAGAGATAATAACCGTATAAATCACAAGAGACTCTTACAATCTCTGTCTCTCTTTCTCTCTCTTTCACTCCTTCTCCACTCTCTCAATCTGTCCCATGCACTCCTCTTTGACTGCTTCTAACACTTGCTGTTCCTAATTGTACTCATGCCTATTTTTTCCTCCTTTCCCTCCCACTCCTACTCTTTATTGTCTCTTAACAAATCCCTCCACACACACACACACACACACACACACACACACACACACACACACACACATCTGTCTTCTCTCCTTCCCGCTCTCTTTCATTGTCAGATTCCTTGCAAAAACAACCCAGGACAGCTGGTGAAAACCATTCATATTGATTATACAATCCCTGCTCATCATCTACTGTATCCACAAATAGTCTTGCCAGCATAGATTGGAGTGCACATTATACGTGCAATAATGGGAGACAGTAATACTTAAACAAGCAAACAAGTCAACAATGCTAATGACGGTGAATGAGGAGTCTGCTTTTTTGCGTCCGCTCATGCACTCAGCTGTATGTTTTATAGACATTAGCGGCTAAAGATATTTGTGTAACTGCACATCATGGGAGAAAACTAGTTAATTAAAAAGTCGGCATTCTCTTTTTTGCAATTCTTTTGATCGATACATATGCTTTCATGTAGGTTTCTGTCGGCAGCGGAGAAATTTGATTTTCAAAATACCTTATGTCCAAAGTGGTTTTTTTTTTAGCTGTATTCTAAAGAGGAAAAAGTCAAGGGGAAAGATGAAGAGAGAGAGAGAGGGAGGGAGACTCGGGCAGAAAGGCAGACTTGTCTCTCTGTCCCCTCAGGCCTGCGGTGCGGGCCCTGACTCTATTTGACATCGAGATGCAGCGCTGAGAAAGACAGAGAGGGGGGGGGAGACATCAGAGCTCTCATGCCCACAGGGGGAGTGTAAATGTGAGTCATGCCGTGATGGGGCGACTTGGTCAGGGCAGCATCGCCCAAATAACTTTCATTTCATCGGGGGGGGGGGGGGGGGGGGGGGGAGTTCAGACAGTGTTTCGGCTTTCTCGCTCCTTCTGTTTCTGAGTGGCAAAAGAACTGAGATAAAAAGTACTCAGGGGGATTGAGAAACATGAGATGAGATGTGGAGGTGCGATAAGGTGATGTCTAGCTGTATTGGACTTTACATGGGTTTTTGCCTTTGAAAAACATATGCAATTGCGATGCAGGGAGCATTGCATATACATGGTTTTAGAGCGCTCCAAACAGCATTTAGTCACCCTCCTTAAAGGGCTCTAATTAGTTTTTGGCCACATAATTTGTCTCAGTTTGTGCCATCAATTATTGTGTAAGAGTAGGTGTCGTTTTTTCTTCAAGCACTGGGTATCTCATTATGGAACAAAGCTCATCAATTCGTATTTCATTTTACAACGTGGAGGAAGCCTAATACACGACTCTCCTCCTTGTAGCGGTCTGAAACATCCAGTTTTGACATATGAAGCATTTTTCCCCGGCCCTAACCCTAAAATGATTTTCACTGCAACAGTGAAAGTGAGACCAATATGAGACTGGCCACAAACCACGAGGGAGACATGGGAGTGGAACCTCTGGGTAATGCACTCCACACAATGGTCCTATTTACTGAGGCACCTGAAAGAGAGCTCCGCGCTGTAAAGCAGCGCATTACTGTGTAGGAGGACTGTGTAGGATTTCAGCCAAATCACTGGGTATCATTCATGTGGCTGACAATAATCGTGCAGGTGGCAAAGTGGATAGTGGCAATTGTAGTGTGTGCATGTGTGTAGGTGTGTATGGATGAGAGGGGATATTTCATATGTGTTCAATATTGTTTGTGTGAGTGTGTGTGTGTGTACCTATGTGTGAGTGTGTGTGTGCAAGACAGAGCCTACTTCTTCCTATATGTGTCAAATACTCTGTGTGTGTGTGTGTGTGTGTGTGTGTGTGTGTGTGTGTGTGTGTGTGTGCTGGGTGGGGTAGCAACAGAATTGACAGAAGAACTGTTTTCCATTAGGCTACGTTACCTAAAAAATAATGTATTCTGATGACTTAAAGGATTACTTCTAGGAATACTTAAAAGTGAAAACAAGAAACTCAGAAGGCCATTTAAATAGTGGCAGGTGAGAATATATACATTTCCTGAACTTTATAATCATTCACTTTTTCTTATTTGTACCTCAAATATGGAAACGCAATCTGAAAGTAACTGAAAGTAATCACAATACATTACTAAATGTGGGTAATGCCTTGTTTTACATTACTGATTACAATTTTGAGATGACTGGAATACATTTTTAAAGCAGCCTAACCAAACCTGTATGTGTGTGTTTGCATATGCGTATGCCTGTCTGTATGCCTGTATACCTGTCTGTCTCTCAGCCTGCCTGTCATTGTGTGCCATGCTCCCTCTGGCCCCACACAGCAAGACACAGAGTGGTTGGCGTTACAAATCCCGTCTGAATTCCTCAGTGAAAGGGATTGAATGCCCACCTTCTGACCATGCATCCCAAAAGCAGCGGGGTGTCCTCTTTGATATCTGCCCGAAGAACAAAACGCAGCTCCAATGCCTATAAGGTGGCATTTTCAATCAAAGCAAAAGGCCATAATCCAGATTTATACACTAAATCCTGTGTACACTGACATAATGCCCCCTAAGCTGCCTAATTCCTTCTAGAGCCCTCAATGTTTTCTCCACTGTCTCTCTTTTTCTGTCGCTGTCTCACACACACTCACACACAGTGTATCTTTCCTCGCTGCGTCTCTCTTCTTCTCCCTCAAACTCTCTCTTTATCCATCCCTTTTCATATGGCTGTCAGTGCAGCCACTATATTGTTCTTGTTTTTTTTCCTCTTCTCCTTTCATCTCTCTCTCTCTCTCTCTCTCTGGCCTTCTTTTTGTCTCCCAGCCCACATTTTCACTCTCACCCCCTCTCTCTGTTTTTTTTCTATCCATATTCCCATCACAGCAACAACAACAACAACAATACCAACAGGCAGTACTGTACATAAACAACCATCTGAGTGCCACTGGTTGCTAGGATACCCCACGGCCATTGTGATTGGTTCTCATTATAGCTGGGATTTGCCGTTTAATCCAGGCTATGTAATTGGCCTGCTCTCCAGTGTTCAGGCAGGCTTAGCTCCTCAGGCAAGCATGTATTTAGCAATGATGCAGTGCTATCATGTATCAACACATACAGCAAGCTAATACACTCAGTTTCAGCCCTTTCCCTCTTACAGCGCTCTCTCACTCTCTCTCTCTCTCTCTGAACAACACATGAATGATAATAAAACAATGCACGCTTTGTTCGCCGCTGAGCTTGAAAGCAGTCCTGGTCAGTATTTGTCATATGACACCTATAGGAGTCAAGTAACTTGTGACACACGGTCGGGTTGCACTCATGTGTCATCCACTCTGCGTGGGTGTCATGAGTGGTCACCGTGGCGACACCGCACGCACGGCATCAAGGCAAGCATTGTCACATCAGAACGAGCCGGTAATTCCTGATGGAGGATGTGTCACTCATGCACACACACACACACACACACACACACACACACAGGAACAGGCGTGTCATATGCCAGCTGACCTAAACAGCCATCACAGTGACAGTGATGCTGAGATGTATTCACTTGGCACAGAAATGGAGGATGCTCTGAAAATTGTGTGTGTGTGTGTATGTGTGTGTCTGTGTGTGTGTGTGAGAGCTTTGTCACAAGCATGTGTGTGTAGATTGAGTTACATGTTCATAAATATTGACTGAACTGTCCGAGATCATTCTGTTCTGCGGTTTATTTTCCATTAAACCTAAGGCTATCTGGCATGTGTGCCATGGGTGTAGCTACTCATTGTCTAGACTATATTGTTCGACAATGCCAATGAATTATTTAAATGTGTACGCGAGAGTCTTTGTGTATTCACAATTACGTTTGATTGTGAAAGGCATCAATGTGCCACCTGACAAGCTTTTAGCTTCTATTATAGCTGTTATCTATAACAGCTTCTATTGTTCTTCTAGGTGCTTGTGAAGCTACATATGAGAATGTGTCACTATAATTTTGGGTTACAGATCAATTTTCACATCAGCTCAGCCTCTCTAGAGCAGTGTGTGTGTCTGTGTTAACTGCCATTGTTAATGTAGTGCAGGTTTAATTATGCACTTGCGACTACTTTGTGTGTTGGTGCATGTGTGTGTGTTTGGTGTGTGTGTGGTGTTGTCTGTGTCCCGCCCAAGTAAGCCTAGCAGACTGTTTACGTGCTAATACAGCCGTGGAGTTATGGCTCCCATATGGCAGACATCATGGTGTCGGCTAGCCACTCCACAGACACACACACAGATATGCCTGCATGCGCGCGCACACACACACACGTATGCATGGACACACGGTTCATTCTGTTTCTGTTGGTGTTAGAGAATCTTGGCAGTGTGTGTTTGTGTGTGTGTGTGTGTGTGTGTGTGTGTTCTTGGACTTCTATCCTTGTGAGAACCAGTTTGAGTTTTAGACCGTTGAAGCGAGGCATTTTTGCAGTGAGTGAGGTCATTCTGCCGGTCCTCACTTCTTCAAGGTAGAAGTTTGTAGTTAGGACTTGGGTTTAGGATTTGCCACACTGACCCATCAGAAAACAGAAATCATTGTTTGTTTCTTTTGTAACATCAATTTGGGGGCATAGCAGAAGTACAGTAAGAAAACACAAGATGGCTTTGCTAGCAGCGTTACTTCATAGAAAAAAAAAAAAGAACAAGCAGACTATACAGTATAAATTCAATAAAAAACTGACCTAGAAAACCTACAATAAACCCAGTATACCACGCTTTCTCTGTTTTTTCTTTGTTTTTGTAATCCTTTGATGGTGAGTTGTACAACAACCGGATGGTGCACGCTGCATTAATCATCACCTCCTCCAAGCTCTTGGTGTCACCACCAGTTTTTTTCCCAAAACAAACCCAGGAACGCCTCCTCAGTTCTAATGGGCGCCCGTCCAGAAAGTCAAAACGGATGGAAATCTGATGGAGACAGATGCGTCTTCAGCCCTGTCAAAATGAATTGAAAGAATTTGAGAATTAGGTTTAGGTTAGGGTAAGGGGTAAGTTTCAGCATGTAGTGATGACGGGGTTAAGGTTAGGGGTTAGAGAATGAATATACTTAATGGAATGTCCTCATAATGATTGAAGTGCAAGTGTGTGTGTGTGTGTGTGTGTGTGTAGGTGTGTGTGTTTGTGCGTGTGTGTATTTGTGTATGTGTGTCTGCTATAGTGGATAAAAGTAGCTTGAAGGGCTATTCTACAATAACCAAACAATGTGAATATGGAAAATACAGAGGGGTTTAGACTGCTTGTGTGTTTGTCAAAGAAAGAGAGCGGTAGGGAAAGCGCATCAGCAGGGGTTTGCTTTGGCACCCCTCAGCTTTATGACTACACTGAAGCGTCTTCACTGCTGCTGAACCAGCTATTCTCCTGCAACAGTTGTGGAACAATATTTAGCCTATCTAACACCAGAGGAAGCATATTAAAGTACCTGGCTCTCCCCAGCACACAGAGCCTGTTGGGCACAACTTAAGAGTATAAAGTATTCCCCCGCATACAACTGAATACAAAACTGGGGAATATGAAAACTCATGCCCCTGTATATATATTACACATTTACATTTTTCATCATAGTTCTGGATGTGTTTTATAGGTATGGCAAAACCTCAAGGAAGGCAATTCAGAGATTTGAAAGGATTGCATTTTCATTGATCTTGAGCACTCAATAGAAACAAACTATTGGAAACTTTTGGAATTTTACTTCAATGCAAAATAACAACTTAAAGTCAATGGAATTTCCCCTTTAAGTATAAAGGATTTTTCTAACCCTGACCTTAAACCAGTTGCAAAGCAGTGAAATTGCTACCCAAGTAAAAAGGAATGTGTAAAAATGTGTAAACAACCTGTCTTGGCCATATTGGAGTCTTGCATGCTGCATATTCAAGCATGTGTTTGTCAATGCATGGTACTGTACGTATGTTGGCTATTAGTACGCAACACACTATGTGCATGCAAGGTATACAACCAGTGTGTGTGTGTGCGTGTGCATGTGTAAGATGAATGCTCACCAACCCACCTTGATTAATAGCGCAGAGAACGAGTGTGTCGATGACGATGATGATGAGGGGCCCTAAAACAAGGATTAGCTCAGCATCGGGGCCCTATTAAACCTGCCAGTCAGGCAGAGGAGCGCTTGGTCGTAACGGCCGGCGCCCACCTGCCATTCATCTTCATGAGGCTGTTTTCACTCCATCATCGCTGAAGGTCAAGCCGAGAGATACATGTGAATGAAACCCTCCCCGTTTTGCAGTCAATTATATGTTCGTGTGTCCGGCGCATGATGGAGAGGACGTGAGGATGTTGGATTGTGGAAAGCTTATAGCGTTTTTCAGTCTTAAGGGCGGGGAGCTATATCATGCGAGGTGTGCTATTGGAGAGATAGAAGAAAACTCATAGCCCTCTAAAATGGCCTTATCTTGCTTTCTTTCTTTCTTCTCCTCAGTCTCTGCGGATGAGATAAGAGGACATAAGGGGACTTTGCCGCGTGTGTGTGTGTGTGTGTGTGTGTGTGTGTGTGTGTACGTGCGTGTGACTGTCAGCGTGCCTCTCAGCGGCGAACACACACATTTTATTTGAGCGCCGTGGTGTTTGAGAGACCATGGGCGAGTAAACAGAACGATGACAGCTAATAAATTATATCTCAAGAAAGGGATGGATGGCATGGGAGAGGACTTCGGCAGCCAAACAGGAGCTGAGATATGGAAAGCAGTTTTATGTTCATTTCTCAAACATCGTGTGACGTTCTCCTGAGGAAGATGTGAAGCCGTGGGAGGAACATAACGGTTAGAGAAGCTGGCTTGTGACTGGAAGGTCAGCGGTTCAAATCGCCCGACCAGCTGGGAAAATCTGGGCAGGGAAATTAATGGTGTGCGGGACAATTTCCCAGGTATGAATATGCGTGACTGTGTGTGTTTGAAGCAGGACGGTAATGGAAAAAAAGCTCTGCGAATCTTCCCAGGATTTAGAAAGGTTTCAGTCGCCACTTCTGCCGTCCTTCTGAGTATCCCCACACAGTCTCTTCCCAGCACTGCCAGTTGAGTTGCCATTTTCATGTGTCTGACTTGTGTTGTTGTTGTTTTCTCCTGTGGGCTGAGTTTTACACAGTCTGTCAATCTCCTGAGCGTCACACATTAGAAGGACCAGTGGAGTGAGACACCAAGAGTGCTCCCTCTGGGGAACATCTCCTCTCCCACCACCCCTCTCTCTCTCCCTCTCTCTCTCTCTGTTTGTCTCTCTTTATCTCCCTATCTCTCTCTTCCTCTCTCCCCCTCAAACTCCCTCTAGGGACACGCTCTCTCTCTCTCTCTCTTTTCTCATCGCATGCCTTTCTCTCTCCCTTTTTCTCTCCATCTCTTTCTCTCCCTGACTCCATCAACAACTCCCCAGACTCCCGGCCAAGTTTGAGCGAGTCAGATCCCCTCTGTTTGGAGAGGCTACGCTACATCTGTTGCCGCGCTCAGCGCTCGAGTGGTTGGCCAAGCCCCGCCAACATACCACAGCACGCATCACAGCAAGCGTGCAACTAATGAACACAACTGAAGGAATGTGCCTGTGCGTTCTGTGCTTCCCCTCCCCTGCCTTTTTGTTTGATAAGTTTCACTCTCAATAGGGGCACTGTTTATAATGAGTCGGTCCGGAACGAGGGGTGGAAAATATCGAGTCGGATGACGGGGAAACGGTTGTGGAAACCTCTCATATGAATCGGGAATCAAATGCCAAATTCCCCTCTGAGAACTAAGTGAATCACATGAAGATCCTGAGTGAGAGACTTCTCCTCTCAAAGACAGTTGGAGTTGGTGAAACTTTGAAATGGTGAGAGCGTCCTGACCCTGTAAAAAGCCTGACAAGCATGACTGCGGCCCGGAAATCTGAACAGTCAAATGAAATGTAAAAAATCTACATGAGTCTGAATTCTTTTTTTTTTTTTGCTCTTAAAGGTGACTTGTTTGATGGATCGTGACTTGGCAAGGTTGGGGGTGGAGGGAGGGGAGGGGGAGATGTAAGAGTAAAAGAAATATAGAAGTGCAAGGCTTTTAACTGAAGTCTCTGTGTGAATAGCCCTGGTATTCTTCTGGTTTTAATGAGAGGTCCCAAAGTGAGTGAAAGGCTGAAATAACGTTAGGCGGCACACAATAGCAGCCTTAACTGTAGGTATTAAACCTTAACAGCCAAGACCTAATTGGCTGGTCAATGAATGGGCCTCGGGGTGGCTGACTCTTAGGCTGCAATGTCAGAATGCCTGACCGACCGACGGCCCGCCCTTGTCTCCTTCTCTCTCCTCCAAATGAGAAAAAGTTGGAGGTCCCACTTGATTGAACTTCCCTATCGACTTCACATCTCTTCCCGTGCCCATTCCTTTGTTTAGGGGCTTTTCTTTGCAGCAGCCCCTGTGAGCCACCATTCTCAATTGAAAGTGGCAGCCTTGGCTTCATTTTTTGGATAAATGTAACAGCTATTAAATCTATGTACACCACCATAGATGTTCAAGTAGATTTTAAATCTATTCAGCAGCCAAACACTTCTGGGTGGCACACAGTGGCCTGCATTTAGCTCGCTTTTATCTGACAAATCGAACATAAAGACACTCAGTCAAGTGAAGAAAGCGTCGGACTCTTGGATCTTTCACCATGGAGGGTGGTGGGCGCATCCAATCACCGACTCCAATGAGGTGAAGTACTCCCAGGCCAGTAGAGGAACAGACAGTGGAGCGGTAGGGTACAATCATGCAGTGGAGCCACCGTTATCCAGCCAAGTGTGCTAATCAAAACCTTGTGTGCCTGATCAATACCGGTGGACAACAGATTGCACCCCTGGGTAACTGGTAGAGGCTAGAGGGATGTATCAAGGGCCCGGGGAGAGGAGACAGATAAGAGACAGTGTGAGCGGTGGGGGTGAGGGGCGGGGGTGGTGCAGTAGCCAGGGATGAGCTGAGTGATTTGAACAGGTATAAAGTGAGACACAACCTGGCCCGAGGGGGGGAGAGGGATCACACACACACACACACACTGGGAAAGTCATGCAAGAGGGAGATATCTGGTATTTCTCTGTCAGTGACTTGTTTATGTGCAAAAATCTTGACTAAGCGGTCCATGATCATAAGAGTAACACAAGAACTAACATGTGTGAATATGGAGTTATGGTGAAACAAGCATTATTAGGTGTTCGGCAGTGCTTAGGGGAATTACGGTAGGCACTGTTTAGACCCGGCATAAGGGAAATCCGGTGTGCGCTCGTACACCAGGCAGTACGGTAGAAGTCAAACAAGCATCAGCCAACTGGAGGCTCGTGTGCATTCACATAGCAACTAAGTGAACGCATGAATTAAATATTTTGTTCGGCAGTTCTCGTATTTACAGCACTGCGCCAGACCAGTAGGGGCAAACATGTTGTTCCAGAAGTGGAAGACTTAAACCCTTGACCATCTTTTGGCACAGTCACATCCCTTTATATTTAGATCTTTCTCACACAATACGCCAACTGAACAATATCCAGTTCATTCAGTCTGCATTAGCTTCAAGGTGTGAATTAAATGGATGCCAGTCTCCATGACGGCTTGGAGGACGGGATTTTTTCTCTCTGAGCTGGAGAGTGCCGGGACTGAGTTCTGGACTATTATTAATTTGTCCTTTTCATGATCTGTTTAATTCTTTCTCTTTGGAATGCATGAATATTAAATGGTATAATGGCAGTCCTGGCTCTAATTGATGCACATAGATCTACAAAAATTAACCATGTTCTTTAATCCTTCTGTCATCTCTGTGTGCTTTCAAACAAAAGAGATCATGAATGGGATTTAACGCTTTATACTTTTAAATTACAGTCACTTCAGTAAAGCTGAATCTTTGAAAACATTCCTGTTGCCATTTTTCAAAGAAGACAACCTCATATCCTCCTCCTGATGGTGACCAAGCTCGCTGCATTGTGGGTAGGCAGAGGTGCTGGGAGTGAAGGTTTGGGATTAATATGATTCACGAAAGTGGAGCTGATAATCTTTGTAATCATTCTGGAGGCGTGGCAAAGTGTATGAAAATCAGTCATTTATGAGTCAGCTTTGAACTGAAACATTCATCTGAGATAATCTCTTGATCAATCCTGATGATCACATTAATCTTGCTAAATCACTATGATATAGCCACATAAAGGATTGCTACCCATGGAGCAGAATATATGCCAGCATCAATGTTACTGTACAGGGGTTTTAAATGAGGGCAATTCTGTGCAGACTGAAGCAATGCCTAACAGGCCACATTGCATGTTTCATAAAACTATAATAATAATAATAATAATAATAATATAATAATAATAGTAAATAACACAAATGGAATTATGCAGTGACCAAAAAAGTGTTAAACAAATCAAAACTATCTTATATAGCCTTTGCCTCGATGGAAAGGCAAAGGCTTTGTAAAGAAATTCATACATAGGCATCAAATTCATATTTATATTTTTTATATATTATTCATTTATATTTGTCTAAAAAACAGATTTCAAGCATTTAAGCATAAGCCTTTAGATCAAAATGGCTTTAAGATAATGAAAAACGTAATGCATTCAATCAGGTGTGTCCAAACGTTTGACTGGTAGTGTATATAGATAATTAGTAATATTGCCATGTGTCCTGAAATCACCACGCTACAATGAACTGGGATTGAATTAACATGCATGTTTCTGATATTGTTCATGTTTGGTCTTTGCTTTGATGTCAGCCAGTGGGAGGGAGGAGCTCGCTTATGCGCTAATGACATACACAGGATGTTGGCTAGACTACTTCCCCAGGTATGAGTGCCAAATAAATATTCAACCTATTTAGAATTTAATATTTAACCGGATCCTGCCACTTTGTTGTTTGGTTGCCATGCTGACAGTTCCGTCTATTTATGAAACATACCACCATACAAACAGTAATGATGGTGAATATGAACACTGCAGCAATTCAGACGCGTCATTATCTGTCAGTTTGAGCCTAGCCTCTTGAGCGCGAGGAGGACTTATCTCATAATTAGCTGTGATAACAATAACTATTTTGGAGTTGACTCGCATGCCTCTGTTTTATCACACTCAGAGCGGATGCATGAGACGTGCTTTTGGGGGGGGGGGGCGACAACATACTATTTTTTACCTTACTGGCAATCCTAGGCAGGGCTGTGTGCCGGTTTGGGGTGTTATTCATTGAAAATCAATATTTTCCATTTCTGAGGATGCAGAATGAATTATTACTGAGATGAGCATTGTGGGGAGATTGAAGGCTTAGTCTGAGGCATCACTCATCTGAAGACTTTCACAAGGACATTTACTTCTTCTCCCTTGGAGTTAACTCAGCGAACATGGATCCTTTTCTCAGCACTGTCAGCGAACATATCACCCTCTGTCCCGAGGTTTCTATCTCAGATCAATAATTAGAGAAAATGCATATGAGCAGATATTTCAATAAATAAAATCCTTGAAACCCTCAGGTCTTTGGACAATAATGTGCGTCTGCGGGTAATCCTCAGGGAGCAGATTGTCTGAAGTTCTCATGTTAGGCGGGTTAGGCGGAATTGCCATTTTTAATGAATGTGTCCAAAGAATGCCAACCGTGTAATTCGATAAATGACCTCAAATCCTTTTTGGAAATGATGAGCTAAGCACAGACACAGTCTAATTAACGACCCACTCACAATAGAGATGAACAAATTATGGACCCACTTTGAAATGTCAAGATAACCAATTACCAAATGAAAATGGCCATTAGGTCGTTCCTTCTGGCCACAGGTGATGAAGCCACCTGAAATAATGGGAAAAGGACAGCGGGGAATAGATTTTCAGACATCGTCATAGGAGAAGTATTAGATTAACCACAAATGTATGAAGCCTTGAGCACCAAATTTCGCCAGATAGATTTTTCAAGTATCCCTACCATGAAATGAATGATCACAGGCTTCTTAAGTGATGGATGTGCTGCACATGCAATGACATTTGCAAAGACCATTATCAAACATTATTCAAATCCCTCCTCTGTTCTCTCTTTTATTTGATCTGCCCACAATGACATTTGCGATATTGTGACATTACAGCCAACCTCAATACTCTCGGTCCTTGATAGCTTTAAAACATTCAAGCGTCCGCCGTTAATTGACCCCACCTGATTAATTTCTATTCACTCCAGTTTTGTTTGCAATTTTGTCCGCTATACAGATCATAATCGCTTCTGACAAAGGTACCAGGACCTGCATTGTTCTACAGACAGGACCCAGGAGATAGACATCATGTTTTAGTGAAGAATGGACTTCTGAGTGACTGGCAGATACCTCACCTAGACAGAGAGCTCTGTCGGAGGCTGCGGAGAGAGAGAGACAGAGAGAGAGCGAGAGAGAGACAGAGAGAGAGGGAGGGAGGGAGGAAAAGAGTGTTTTTCTCGGAGCAAAGGCAGCATTCAATGAAAGCTCCACTGGAGAGGATGAGATGCCCTTTCTGTGTGCGATGAAGGATGGACCGAAGGGGGGGAGAGAAACAGAGCAAAAGACAGAGAGAGTGTGGGAGCGAGAGAGAGAGAAACAATGAGAAAGAAGAGAGAGAGAGAAAGGGAGAGAGAGGGAGAAAGGGAGAAACTTTTCAGTCTGTATTTTCCATTCAAAGACATTTTGACAGGGCAGAGCCCACTCTGTGGCGGGGAGTGGAGCCATTTTGAAGTCTCCTACCGGCAGCTTGAGGGAAGCGGGGAGCCAGAATAGATATATCTCGGGGCTGCCTGGGTATTTTTCTTCCACACTTTCTTTCCTGTTTTTGACAGCCAGCTCCGAATCGCCGAGCAGGTGTCTTCTTATTTTCCGCCGAAACAGTGGGACAGTGCACACAAACACTCCAGCACTGCTCATAAACAGATAAACACACCAGCAGACCAGACAGACAGGCAAACAGACACACACACGCAAGCACACACACACATATACATACATATAAACATGGGAGGAGCACTCGAGAAGTGACTATGCATTGGAAATGACTACCCTTCATACACACTGTTTTCCACTCGGCTGCCGAAGCCGAGGGAGGGCGAAAGCTGGGACAATCTGTGACTCTCTTCACTGACGCAAAATGAGGGTCACAAAACAGAGCCGCTATTTTCACTTTAATGCATGCAAATAACAGGCAGCTATTGACACGGGGAGCAAGATTTAGTATGCTCTGCAATTTTTAGGTCACAGGAAGGGGAGGGGTAATTCATCCTTATTATTCCCCCGACAGACCCTAATAATGTGGCTAGTGTTGCGCGCTCCGGCTGGGTAATTTTGGGACAGGGAAGGGGGGGGGGGGGGGGAGAATAAGCCGGGGCATTGTACCAAACTTCCCTTTCAAGTGTTGGATTTTCGGGGCTTTTTTCCTCTGACAAGCGCCGGCCGCATTTGAGGATTGGTGGGCTGAGGGTGGGGTAGTGAGTGTTGACACTGGAATTATCACAATACAAGTTGCCTCCGACCACATTCACTCCAACTCAGTCCATTCCTCGCAACCCCAGCAACCCTCATCCCATTGAAGAAGGGCCCGTGAATGGCTGCTTTGAGATGTCCCGTTTGAAGTTGGAGGGGCTTTTGTGCGGCGGGAGGGTGTCTCTTGTGTGTCAGTGGAGTCAGTGATTAAGTTGTGACTGAGAGTCTGGGTGGGGGGGGGGGGGGGGGTTGAGTAATGCCTACAATGTATATGCCCCTTGTACTGATGAGTGAGAGTGATACTGGGGTGACACTTGTCAGCAGTCGCTCCCTTTTGAGCCTCTCGTTTACACTGTAAAATAAGAGTTCTGCATCCCAGTGATATTTCTGACATGATTAGTCAGTGCTGAAAAAGGAAACAAGGTCTTAAGAGTTTCCCTCCATTTGGGAAACTAAATGCAAAATAAAAATAAACACACCACATGTTCTTTATTTTTGCTATTTTCCACATTTTAGAATAATAATAAAGACATTGAAACTATGAAATAACACAAATGGAATTATGCAGCGATCAAAAAAAGTGTTCACCAAATTCATACACTGGCATCAACTTTACTATTTATATTTGTATACAAAACACATTTCAAGCATTTAAACATAAGCCTTTAGATCAAAATGGTTTTAAGTGAATGAAAACCATAGTACATTCAATCAGATGTGTCCAAACTTTTGACTTTTGAAATTTGTAGTGGTTAATTTTGCAAAATAGCTGCCATGACCTGTGATGAATTGCTTGAATGTAACATTTGATGCAAGCTGGTCTTGATGAAAGTGACAAATGCTTAACATGTAGCTGCAACGTGACCATGTGTGATCATGCCACCAGCTCACAAAGGGAAATGTGAGATAAATGTCATTCCTCATTCTCATCTTCTCAGTTGAAAGCCTCTGCTTCAGGTTCTACGTCATTTCCGTGACTCAGCTGTGTGGTTTATCCAATACGCCACTGGCTTCTCTCTGCATTCTGTTGTGATGCAGCTTTGACACATTTTTTCCCAGCCAATGACACCCTCCAAATTCAAAGTATGCCAATGGTTTTGCTGATGTATAATGTAAACCAACATGCTGACATCATTCTTGGTGTTAAATCTGGGACAATGATGAATCACGCAGCTCAGCAAGGTCCTTTCTGTATTAGATATTAGAGCAAGACACCCCCCCAACCCCCCCACCCCCCCGCGACTACCTGAATGATCTGGACAGTAGTACTGAAACCAACTTTCTGAACTGCTTCCATTGTGTATAGTGAAGTGATCTCTTCAACAGTTCTCGCAAAGCCCAGAGGGAGAAGGCAGAACAAGGCGTCGGGACTCTCAAAATAGCAACTCGCCAGAGGGAGTTGGAGAGAAAGAGGCATGCTGAGCTATACCACAGAACTGGTCGGTTCTTCTCTAGCCGCGCTGTTGAGTCACTCCTTGTTGATGCTTCTCTCTGCCGTTCAAAGCGGAGGATGCCGTGACATATTACCTCTCGGGCAGCACTACAAAGAGTTGCCTAAGAGTGGGCTGGCTGCCCGCCCGCCATCGGCCGACTTTTTACACATTCTTGACGGATTGCTGTATTTGTCTCCTGAGGCCGCGCGGGCAGAGTGTGCACAGCGATGGGTTCCACGCAGCAGGCACAACGAGGGACAACGGCTGACACATTCACACACACACACACACACACAGGAGCGTACATATTAAAACACACACACATGCATGGGCGGGGTGCGGATCGATGCCCGCGCCCACACACATGCGAAAAAACACATGAAGATGAACACAAACGAGAAGGCAGGCAGGCAGGCATGCAGACAGATGAGGACACAGACACACACACACACACACACACACAGACACAGACACTAAGTGAAGTGTAGGCTTGTTTCTCTGACATCAGGAATGTTGATAAGACCTGGAGTGGGTAAGATTTCGGTAGAAGTAGTCGACTAAGATAGCTCTGATAAAGCAGACTGTCGTTTTTTACTAAGAAGCATTGTCCAAAGCTTTCCCAACACATCTGATCCGACTCAGCCTCGCTTCATACTCATGGAGTCATGAGTATTGGAATATCTAAATCATCACCACTTTGGACACCTACACATCAACAGTGAGGTACACAAAAGTTTGGACACACCATTTTTCTTTATTTTTGCTATTTTTCACATTTTAGAATAATAGTAAAGACATCAAAACTATGAAATAACACAAATGGAATTATGCCGTGACCAAACAAGTGTTCACCAAATTCATACATAGGCATCGACTTCACTATTTATATTTTTCTAACAAACATATTTCAAGCATTTAAGCATAAGCATAATGAAAAACAGACCATTCAGTCAGGTGTGTCCAAACTTTTGACTGAAAACCACTGCTGGTGAAATTAACAAAACCCCCAGTTTGGTGTCAGTGGTAATTAATAACTTCCGCTATACTCTTGTAATACCCACATATGTTAACTTATTTAACTGTAGCTTTGCTCTTGCTGCAGATTGCAATGTCATAATTAATTGAGAGAGTTTGCCCAAGGTCCCTAACACCTGGTGGCTTAGCACCAGTGTGGAAAAAGCGCACGCCAATGGGATTAGGCAAGCACCCACTTCAAAGCAATGGAGTCTATTTATTATTAACAGTCCAACAACTCCCCCCCAATAGACGGAAAAGTGTGCTGAAGTTCTCTGGGTATTTTTAGACGGGGGACTGATGGATAGAGACGGATCCAGCTGTCATGGTATAAAATGAATGCCTGGCTTACACTTAAGTTATATACAGAAAGCCAAAAAGTGATGTTTTTTGTGCATCCAGTGAGTCCATAGTCTACTTGTCATGTATTTAACTCTGAAACAAGACCTTTTTGTACAACTTGAAATGGTTTCACATTGAAACCACGGGGAGTATGGCATGAAAATGAACCTGTTCAGTGGTAATATAGTCTTGGGTAATTTCAAGGCACTGAGTAGCTAGATAGAGGTGTTGGGTATTTTACCTTCCAAAAGAAAATTGCAACCAAAGCACCAGATTACAGTTGAGTGTCACAGCTTCTCCTGGCTTGTGGACCTGATTCTTACATCTTTTCTCAATCGATTTGACACATTTCTCCAAACTAAGATGCATTCTTTCAACACAGTTAACACAGCCATCGCAACAGACTCTCATTCTGCACAACAGCCCAAATCCTTTGCAAAATGAAGTGCTGCTTTCATTTCAGATAACCGCTTTACAGAATCCAAATACTGCCATCACAACTAAAAACGTCTAATGATGCGATCATATATTCAGGTACATGCACGCAGCAACACTAATGGTAAAACAGGTTTATCAGAAAGGTCCACAATCCTTTTCCATAATCAGGTTTTATGGAATTAATTTGTTGATAAATTAACAGATGGTTTGCTGTACACTAAGCAAACCATCTGTTCCTCACAATTTTGTCATATTTCACAGATTCATTGATGTACATGATGAATCACAATTTGCTTCAAAAGAAACCAAAAACAAGTTTACTGACTTAATTTCTCATCACCCATTTTATTCCTGTCAGGACAGAGTATTTATGGTATATGTAGTTTTGTGATTTGTGTAAAAAACATTGAAAATATATTACAGTTTTTTTCTGAAACTACTGTATACCTACGGCTTCTTCATTTTTCTGTTTCAATTCATATTTTCATATGTACAGCAGCCTGTTGTAAAAGATTATCGTATTACTCGCCTACTGAAATATAAAACAAACACAGAAATACAATAACAAAATACTGCATGCATTTCAGCAAACACAGTTTGGCTGCAGGACACAGTCCAGTGCCGGCAAGCTCACCCTTTCAATATTGTGAAACATGGCTTGGTCTGCAATGATTCCACTCTTGATTTCCCTCCGTCTAATGGCATTGTTTGCCAATATCATGTTCACAAAAGTCAGCTGCTCAGGTGTGAAAAGCTTTTCTACCAGTGTGTCCTGGCAGTCTTACAAATATAGCTAAATACCATAAATACAGTGAATAATAGAACATATACTCTACAGTAAACATACATTTCTATAAACAAAAATAGGAATACCCAGCCTGCTTATTTCATACATGATACATGGAACATCCTTGCTGTTTACAGTATATGGTCCACTTGCAATAGTGCATTCTATGGTCCAGTAAACACTAAATGTTGCATGTACATGTAGTACTTCAGTAAAACTACAGTAAACCTTATGGTCTCCTCTCCTTGCTCTTCCTCTTCCTCCTCCTCCTCTTACCCTCCCCCTTCCTCTCCCTCTCCCTCTCTTTGCCATCCATTGCTCTCCAAAACAGGAGGGTCACCTTTGGCCCTCTGCTCTGATTTGTAATTGAACAATTTAGCAACTAGTGTTTGTACCTGTGAGTAATCAATGTGGCCAATTGGTAATTTCAGTTTAACATTTTGAATGGCAGAACTTTCAATATGAACTCAACAGATTTTAGTTATGATGTCTGGGCCAAATGTACAGAATTGTTTGTAGTGTTTTACAAAAAGTGTGATTTAGAATTGCAGTCTGAGTGAAAAGTAGAACATGTTTTTTGTGTTTTTACAGAATAGGTTCAAGGGTTTGGGACATGAGTGACAGGTTGCAGTCATTGTGTTGCAAGTTCCAGTGTTAGTGTGTAAAGAATTGAGAAAAACTGTGTTTGACTTATAGTTAAAGAGGAATGTCACCCATTTTAAGAATTCACATGTTATTCCTGTGCTGCAGGACAGTTCAGTCAATACACTCTTTCCTAAAGCTAGAAACTGGAGAACTAACCCTGAATTTGTGATGTCACTGAGATGTAACGTCTGGCACTGCTCCATAGACAATAAATGGGGCACTGACTTTGTTGGCCTGTAAGGTTTTTGTGTGAGTTCTTGCACCTAAACGAGTTTCAATTCTTGTTAATACCTGTAACAATGCTAGAATATAAACTTAATTTGGGTGTGACAACTCAACTTAGCATCTTACTCCACAAATTCACTGCCCCATTCATTTTGAATGGAACAGCCGCTGATTTTACAACCCAGTGAAATTAAAGGGTTTTCTCTCTGATTTCTAGCTTTAGGAAAGAGTGGTGCAAGTTCACAAACACTGGCTGAACTGTCTGGGGGCACAGAAATAACATAATGTGAATTGATAAAATAGGTGGCATTCCCCTTTACAGGTACTATTAGTTTTACAAAATTAGCTACAAAGAGTTTAGACAGCTGTGTGAACTATTCTGAGAGCATGGACCTTTACTTGAAGAGCTTGAAGATAATAGTTTTGCATTTTGTGTGAAAACAATGAAAATGTACAGTTAGCTTTACAAAATGATCAAGGATTTAGATAGCTATGTTAACTGCTTTGAGAGCATGGACCTTGTTTGCAGAAATGTGTCAAATCAATTGAGGAAACCTGTAACAACATGAAGGTATACTTTCATTCTTTTACAAGGTGGCCGATCACACACGTCCAATACCTCCACCTTTACATCACTGGATAACAGAAGTGTCAATTAACTTAGACAGCCAATGTAATTCAACTTTATTGCACACAGTGTCACAGCACTACAAGCAGTACTACAACTAACGAAATGAATAAGGACAGTCAGACATTTCTGCTCTCATTATATTTATGAAATGAAAACCATTAATTCGGCAGACTGTGCAATCATCTGAGTTTTTCATTTTCTCTCCCCCTTGTTTCATTAATGCATCTAGACTATCTACGGGGCATGAGCAAAATAAAGGAAGTACTAAAGACTTGAAGAGTTCTATTCTGAAACTCTATATAGCCATTTTGTCATTTAGTCATTACCTAACATTTGCCATTATATCTGTAAAACCCAAAAGATCTAGTCTGAAAAATTATCATTTTCCCCAAAAAAGATGACCTATTATCTCTTAAAAAGTATCATTTGTTTTCATTTTGTGCTATCAATTATTGTGTAAGAGTAGGTGTCACGTTTTTTTTTTAATATCTCATTTTGGAACAAAACTCCTCACTTGTTCCACTGATGGGGGCTCTGTAATGGTTTGGAGTGCTCTCCCTGCATCATTTTGGACCACTCATCCCCTTGAGAGCAAGATCGATGCTAAACACAACTATCATAATGATTTTCAGTGATCATTTGAAGCCTTTATCGTTATGGTTCTGATAGAAAACACCATCTCAGAATCTCCTAGAAATTGCAATTTATATCTGGTTGTTCTAAAGGCCTTGGTATATAGATAAGATATCACTCTTGTTATTCCTTGTTAATGTTGTTTGAACCATATCATGTCATGCTGATTGTGGCATAGTCAGCCTGCAAGACACTACTCTTAAGAAAGAGGCAGAATGTGAAAATTTGTACTGTATGTTATAGGTGAAATTATTTGAATTTGCCTAAAGGACTGATTAGATAGAGATTCTGTTTGTGTTTCATGTATTTTTTTTTTTACCATATCTTATATGGGTGTCTTTGCATCATTGCTCATTACATGAAGTCATGTGCAATATTGTAGGTCTGCTATAAACAAAGATGACTGTACTCCATTGTCATCATATTCATCATGAGATCACATTGTTCATGAAGACAGCCCTTTCAACTTAACCCAGTTTAGTATGCTGAAAATGTTCTATTTTCATTCAAGATAATGAAAATTGTCTCTTGATATTCAACAAGGTAGACACCTTCTGGGTCACCATACTAGGCTATAATTTAAATATATATATATATATATATATATATATATATATATATATATATATAATCATGCATTAGTTCCTGGTTTTTTATTTTCACCCTATTTTTTTTTCACTCCTTCACTTCATCAGTATCTCCCACAAAAGACGTTTGTGGGAGATACTGATCAAGTGAAGGGGTGGAAATAACACGCCAAATACCTTACAGTATATGTTTATGATTAGTTTTATAGCCTCGGTCTACTCCCACCGCAGCCCTTGAGGGGAACTTTTGATTGGACGATAGAGGGCGGTAGTAAGCAAGGATAAAGCCACTGCTGGAATTCAGACAGCCGTCTGAGGAAGATGCAGCTGCTGAAACTGGCTGCCTCTCTCCCGCTTTGCTCCTCCGCCGCCGCCTCTCTCTCCCTCTCTCTCTCTCCCTCTTTCTGCCCCCCCAACCCCCTCTGCCTCTCTCTCTCTCCCTCTCTCTCTCCCTCTCTCTCTTTCTCTCACACACACACACACACACACATACACACACACACACACACACACACACACACACACACACACACACACTCCCTCACTCCCTCTGTCTCTAATTTCACTGTCCCCATGTTAAACAGGAGAGCACCCCCTTCCAAGTTGGAGGAGGAAATCCTCACGCGCACGCAATGCAAGCACAAAGCCCATATAGTTTCATTCTTTCACTCTACACAGCAGTGCAAATGCGCATACGTTTCGAGGTAGAGCTGAATCTGCGGAATGACTGAGAATGTGTTCATTTATTACACCTGCCTTGCATTATCAAGGCACTGTGCATCCCTGAGAGAATTTAAGCATTTGGTGCTCGGCAGAATGATCGCCAGCATCGCTCTCATATAAATAAGTCTGTTTCATTTCTCAATAATTTGAATCAATCATAACCAACATTACTGGAAACAATGTAAAGACTTGGATGACAGCTGTAGTAGGACACACACCGCGCACACTAATCTTATCGAGGGACTTGGGTTTGCGCAGTGGCCGGATGACAAACGCTCTGGTTTGTTCAGACGTATTCAATAGCAGCTTGTCTACGGGGCCAGAAGCGTTTCTTTTCTTTGCTCCCTACATGCAAACGAATTTAGTCGTGGTTTGAGAGCCCGGGATGCTGAGTGGACTGAGAATAAACAGTCCAAAGCCGAAATACGCAGCCTGAGCCCGCTGCGCCGGGGAGCAAAGCACAGCCACTGGCGACCACACGCATTCATATTAGTAACCACAGGGAAACCACAGCACTGCGCACAGATCCCGTCCCGTCTCGTCTGTCCTGTGGCGGATCTGTCATATGTGGCTGGAGGCACAGATTTTTTTTCTAGTGTTCATTATTGTCCATTTTAAAGACACAAAGCATATACGAGTGCGTAAAAGTTTATGCCCTGTATTTGGCAATGCGTTTTCTTATCACAGAGGCAGTTCCTTGCGGCAGAATAATAACCAACAGCCACTATAAACAATAACGTTATTTAGTATAGGTTACGCATTGGAAAGCCCATTATAGAAAGACATTTTAAATAGTTATTTTTCATCGGGTATCTCACCGTATCGCCTACCCCCAGGACCCCAACGAGGAGAACGTGATGCATCCGAACTGTGCTCACAGAGTACCGAGTCACGTTTCGGTAAAATACAGGTGAAAACGACATTTTCCCCTCTTTTCCCTCTTCTGTCCCTTTCATCAAATATTGTCAGCTGCCCTCTAGACCCGGCGATCAAGACCAAGTCCGACCCTGGTTACGTGCGCTGCTGGGGGAAAAGAAACCAGAGGGGGGTGGAGAGAGAGAGAGAGAGAGAGAGGGAGAGAGAGAGTGTGTGTGTGTGTGTGTGAGAGAGAGAGAGAGAGACTGCAATATCATTTGTGAATCCCTCTCACAGTGCTGCAGATAGGGGCTGCCAACACATGCGGCGCGTCTGCAGGTGAGGGAACAGGCTGAATATGCTGGGCACACTGAGGAATTCGAACAACATTTCCTAACAGCTGCATCGGATTTACATTTTTTTCTTCTTTTGTTTTTTTTATAACCCTGAAATTTCAGTCGATTGTGCATCGTGGAGTTTGCTTGCAAAAGGAGAGAACTACACTGCACTCTGTGCTTGTTGCAAGTGACTTGGAGGAAGAGAGCAGGAAAGGCGACCGGACAAATAATTTGCTTCATATTCACATCATCCGGATCGGAGAGTTGTCAAGCTCCGCACAGTCAACCCTCACCGTATGATCAAGTTTGGAAACTGCGCGGGCATTTAAATGATTCTCTGACTCTGGAAATATCTTCGGACAGAGGAATATTGCAGCCTCACCCCCAAAAACAAGGGATTCTAAACATAAATTGTGAGAACACCTCAAAACGGTGAGATCTGGACTATTTTACTTTGTGGTGATATTATGTTCGGACTATTTGAACATTTGCTTTTTACGCGCATGAAATTCTAATGCATTTGTGGCACCAGGTACCTCCGGAGCGCGCGGAGCATTTTGAGTGTGCTCTCATATCACTGCGGTTTTACTAAAACAAGGAAAGAGCAACTAAAATCCAGTGCTTGAGGAAAAGCAGAGGAAAGAGGAAAGCCCGTACACTTGCTGCTATTCACTGCAGTGGGAGCGATGTAGGAAGGCATCCGGAGGATGAAGTCTCACGCATCCCGAAACAGAGGGTTTGCTTTAGATGAAAACGAAATCTGATTTCCATATTAGGACATTCGAGTAGTGATTAAATTCATTATTACCATTTTTGCAAATCTAAGTGAATCTTTTTCGGGAAAGAACAATGAGGACTACTGGTGCAGTGGACTATTTGTGCTATTGTATGCTCATCCTGCAGCTTGTGCATCAACCCGCTGCCAAGCAAGTGCTCCGGTACCGTCTGGCCGAGGAGGGACCCGCCGATGTCAGGATAGGGAACGTAGCTGCCGACCTGGGCATCGTTGCCGGGTCCGGCGAGGTGACATTCACGCTCGAGTCCGGCTCTGATTTTTTAAAAATAGACAACATAACCGGCGAGCTTACCACCAATGAGAGGCGGATAGACCGTGAAAAATTACAGCAGTGCCAAATGATATTTGATGAAAATGAGTGTTTCATAGATTTTGAAGTGTCAGTAATCGGACCGGCCCAGAGCTGGGTCGACCTCTTTGAAGGAAAAGTCATCATATTAGACATAAATGATAACACTCCATCTTTCCCGTCCCCTGTCCTCACACTGTCTGTGGAGGAGAACAGACCTATTGGAACCCTTTATCTATTGCCCACAGCCACAGACAGAGATTTTGGCAGAAATGGAATAGAGAGATATGAGCTTATTCAGGACAATGGGGAGAACTCAAGACGCTTGGGCTCTTCCGGGGGTCGAGACAACGGGGATTCATACTCAGGCAAGAGGAGATTTGATGATGGGGCAAGCAGGAGCAGCGTCTTTGAACTGCAAGTTGCTGACACTACTGACGGGGAGAAGCAGCCTCAACTCATCATTAAAGGGGCCCTGGATAGGGAGCAGAGAGACTCCTATGAGCTCACACTGCGTGTTAGGGATGGAGGAGATCCCCCTCGCTCATCACAGGCCATTCTGAGGGTGATGATCACTGATGTGAATGACAACAGCCCTCGGTTTGAGAAGAGCGTGTATGAGGCTGACCTACCAGAAAACAGCTCTCCTGGTGCCCCCATCCTGCAGCTCAAAGCAGCTGACGCAGACGTGGGGGTCAATGGTCAAATAGAGTATGTGTTTGGGGCAGCCACAGAGTCAGTGAGGAGGCTCCTGAGGTTGGATGAGAGCACAGGGTGGCTGAGTGTGTTGCACCGCATTGACCGTGAAGAAGTGAGCCAACTGAGGTTCACGGTAATGGCCCGTGACCGTGGCCAGCCGCCAAAAATGGACAAGGCAACTGTGGTGTTGAACATCAAGGATGAGAATGACAATGTTCCCGCCATTGAGATACGTAAAATTGGACGCATTTTCTTGAAAGATGGGGTAGCCAATGTGGCTGAGGATGTGGTGGTAGACACACCCATTGCCTTAGTTCAGGTGTCGGACCGGGACCAGGGGGAAAATGGCATAGTGACCTGCACAGTGGTAGGGGATGTGCCCTTTCAGCTCAAACCAGCCAGTGAGATGGAGGGTGAGCAGAATAAAAAGAAATATTTTCTCCACACCTCTGCACCACTGGACTACGAGGCCACACAGGAATACAATGTGGTCATAGTGGCTGTGGACTCTGGAAGCCCCAGTCTGGCAAGTAATAACTCTCTTATCGTCAAAGTGGGCGACACCAACGACAACCCTCCTATCTTCAGCCAGAGCGTAGTAGAGGTGTCGTTTCCAGAAAACAATGCCCCTGGCGAGAGGGTGACAACTGTGGCAGCCATTGACGCAGATAGTGGGAAGAACGCTGAAATAGCCTATTCCCTGGACTCATCAGTAAATGGGATTTTCTCTATCGATGCAGACAGTGGAGACATCAGAGTAAACACCATTCTGGATAGAGAGCAAACGGAGCGCTACGAATTCAAAGTGATAGCCAAAGATAAGGGCATGCCCATACTACAGGGCTCTGCAACAGTGGTTGTCCTTGTGGCCGATAAGAATGACAATGAACCAAAGTTCATGCAGGATGTGTTCACCTTCTATGTCAAAGAGAACCTTGAGCCAAACAGCCCAGTTGGCATGGTTACAGTCATTGATGCAGATAAAGGCCAAAATGCAGAGATGAGTCTCTTCATTGAGGAAGAGGAGGATATCTTCTCTATTGAGAATGATACTGGAACTATTTTTTCCACGCTGTCCTTTGACCGTGAGCAGAAAACCACATATACATTCCGTGTCAAGGCTGTGGATGGAGGTGACCCTCCCAGGTCAGCCACTGCCACAGTGTCACTCTTTGTCATGGATGAAAATGACAATGCGCCAACGGTCACCTTCCCAATAAACAGTTCCTACACCCTTCTCCCTCCATCCAGTAACATCAGAACTGTGGTCAGAACTGTCATAGCCACCGACACTGACACTGGGATCAACGCAGACCTGAATTATAGCATTATTGGTGGCAACCCCTTCAAGTTGTTTGAGATTGATGGGGGCAGTGGGGTCATCTCGCTAGTGGGAAAGCTGGAGCAGAAGCACTATGGTCTTCACAGACTGGTGGTCCAGGTGAACGACAGTGGACAGCCATCACAGAGCACCACCACATTGGTTCACGTGTATGTTAATGAGACACTTTCCAATTCTACAGTTGTAGAGGCCCAGGTGGCTAAGAGCCTGAGCACTTCTCTCAACACCAACATCGCCGGTGACCCCAACTATGACCTGGGCAAACAGCGATTAAGCATTGTCATCGGTGTGGTGTCAGGCATCATGACCGTCATCCTCATCATCCTCATTGTTGTCATGGCCCGTTACTGCCGCCCCAAGAATAAGAATGGCTATGAGGCCGGCAAGAAGGATCATGAGGACTTCTTCACGCCACAGCAGCACGACAAGTCCAAGAAGCCCAAGAAAGACAAGAAGAAACAGAAATCCAAACAGCCACTCTATAGCAGCATTGTCACTGTAGAGGCCTCCAAACCCAATGGCCAGCGTTATGATGGTGTTAATGAGAAGCTGTCGGACAGTCCCGGAATGGGCCGTTACCGTTCAGTCAACGGAGGGCCTGGGAGCCCAGATCTGGCCAGGCACTACAAGTCCAGTTCACCACTCCCCACCGTGCAGCTTCACCCGCAGTCACCAACAGCTGGTAAAAAGCACCAGGCAGTTCAGGACCTGCCCCCTGCCAATACCTTTGTTGGCACCGGAGATAACATTTCCCTTGGATCTGACCACTGCTCTGAATACAGCAGTCAAACTATCAACAAGTACAACAAACAGGTAAGAAGACACATTGTCTCCATGTTCTTTTTTTCTCCTCCTCTATTCTTAAATGTCTTCTGTTTCTCCCTCTTAGTGTTCTCTCTACCATAATGCTTTCTGACAGGGCTAGTCTCAGTAGTCTTGTTGCCTTTATGGTGCTAATGTGTGTCAAGTTAGCGGTATTGATCTGTTTTGGTTTGGAGTGCCATTCACATGTAATATTGAAAGGGAAGAGAAGGGTGTAGATTAGCTTACGAAGGGGTATTGTTATGTCTCGACTAAGCACATCCAGCTTTTTCACTTTTATCATGGCATGTGTTGAGGCTGCCTTTTCCGACAGGGGTGTCACAACTACTAACCTTGGCACATATGTGTCAGAGTGTTGTAGACAGCTCACATAAGGGTTTGGTTTGCAGTTATTTTATCCCAGAAGGGAGCGCGGCAAGGGAGCTACACTCCCCTCAGCTATGTCAAGCCCTGCCCTGCCCTCTCTTTGTGACAAGGCTACCTTTTCTTCCTGTGAAAGTAAAAAAAAAAACGAGAGAGGGACGAAAGGTAGACATTGAGAATGCAGCACACACATGGCTTTGTAAGGAATGCTAGCTGCAGTGTCGTGTTTTACAGAGTCTGACTCGGCTTGAGTAGGAACATCTGGACAGGAGGTCATATTAACATTCTTCTGCACTTCAGCGTCTGCATCAATTCACTGACCTAGCAGTGAAATTGGCCCTTTTTATACCACCTCCCGTATCCATCTGCATCTTGTTTCTTTGCACCCATGTCTCCTTCTTCATATCTTAATTTCTTCTCTCATCTACCTGTATTTCTTTTACTCTTTTATTCTCCTCTACCCTCCAATTATCGTTATGTCTCTTGTCTTTTTTTTCTTCTCCTCCATTTCTCCTCAGCAGCTCTTTGCTACCATTTGCAATGTAAAAATCTTTAGGCGGCATGGCATGATATTAATATTCTAGGGATTGCGTGAATTCATCTATTCACATCTTTATTGTTTTTGCCCCTTTTTGCACTGTTGGACCCAAATGGGTTGAAGCAAGGTTAATACATAATGAAGTCAGTCTTCTTGATTTGCTTTTTCCGGGAAAAGAACACTTACTCTATTGTTTTATGTGTTTTCTATGGCAGTCTAATGCATTATTGATCGTTCTCTTATTTGGTGTAAGCAGCTACTCCTTTAGCATTCTGGAGTGCTGTTCTCTCACAGCACACAACTGGGTCCTCTCTGTTATTTTTGTTTTTTTGTTTTTTTTGCTCCTTTTCTTCCTCCAGATTTTTTCCTATGTCTTTGTTCATGTTTTTATATTCTATGCCCATATTTTTCCTTACACTCTTTTGACACTGTATCTGCCTTTGCTTCCTGTCCTTCCACCAATGCTGCCAGTTTTTCCCTCTGCATTTATTTTTCTCTCTTTCTCTCTCCCTGTTTCAGTCTCCTCCATCATACCACTTGCAATTCTGCACTCTTCCTTGCCTCCTTTTTCCTTGCAGTGTCTTTCTTTTTTAATCTCCACTCTCGCCTCTCTTTATATCCCTCTCCCCTCCCTCTTGCTATTTCTCTTCTCAACTCGTTGCCCCCCTTCCCTTTACTTCTCTCCCTTCTCTTTCCTTGCTCTGTCTCTAACAGCTTCTAATATGGTGTATTCAGCGAGCTGCTTCCCAGAGTGTGAGGAGTGCTGTTGCTTTCGGATGTCTCCTGCATAATTAAAAGGGCACTCTATTTGCTGCTGCGGCAGCAGCATGTATTGTGTGTCACTATGCTCCACTTATATAATTATTTATTTACCTTTTACATAAATGCTGCGGTGACTTTTATGGAATGTCCATTTGTTATAATACAGGGCCTTGGGAAAAACTATATCTGTACGGAGCAGTTCAACTCACTCATCGCCATAATGCACAGTGGCTACATTCCGAGATAGTATTTTCTTGTGGTTCTTGGCTACTGTAAGTGACTTATAAAGAAAGTGGCCTATTGAGCAATATCAGCTATGTTTATTGCTGTCTGGTGATGCTGGTTGGGTATTCAATATACAATAGATAGTAAGTATTCAAATTGTTTTGTATATCCCTCAGGCTCAGTAATCAAATACTGTTGACACATTCAGTTGAGGTGAACAGGGCCTAATTTAATGGCTGCATAAGAGAGCTAATTGAGAAGAAGGGGTGTGTTCATGTGCTCCAATTATGGTATTAAACAGCCACCTCTATATTAGATTAAGTAGTGAAGCGGTCATGCTCTTGCTTTTAGTGACGCTGCATCTAAAAATATTTGGTTGTGAGGTAAGGGGATGTACGGCTAAAGACATAATAAAGCACTCAAGGACACTTATGTGCTACAGTTAGACATAAATAAAGGCACAACTTATATACGGTCTGCATTTGCAGTTACAAATTATGATGTAGAATGTGTGTGTGTGTGTGTGTGTTTTATTTAGAAGAATTATTAATATACCTAAATGTCAATTTTAGAACCCTTAACATGAAATTGATCTTGTTGGATTAGGTATTGCTATTCCAAATTTCACCCTATTATTGAGTTTATATCTAAATTTTGATATGTCATTTTTTTTATTACATATTTTGTATGACTACAAATGAGATTCAAAGCCTTTAAGGGGATTAAGGTTAAGATTTATGACAAGGAATGACATCTCTCTCTCTCGCTCTCTCTCTGTCCATCTTCTCACCACACACACCCACAAACCCTTCTCTTTTACCATTCCCTCTCTCCCTATCTGTCTGTGAGGAGAGATAGAGGCAGGCACAAGAAAGACAGCCCTGTTAGCGGTATAGAGAATGGTTCCTACTGTTTCACAAGGGAGTTGGGGTTGGGGGTAAAGTGAGAGAGGGAGGGAGAGAGAGAGAGAGAGAGAATGGTACTGCCCATTGACTGTAAGCTCTGAGGTATCGGGTTCCGTCTCTCTCTTCCATTGCTCCTCGCCTACCTAATCTTACAATAACTGCACAGGCAGCCTGCTCGGGCAGGTAACCAGGCAACCGAGGGAGTTTATCGGTGAGGAGAGCCTTTCTTTTTAGCCCGTCAGACATTTAAACAGTCATTAAGCTGAGCGAACTGTGAGGGAGAAGCCATCATGTCACCCAGCAGCTGTCGAGAGCTAGAACAGGAGGGGTGACAGACCTGACATTTCATCCCTTCCTGTAACTCCACTGATTGGATTCTTATCCATACTTTTTGCCTTTGTTTTGCTCTGTGCTGCTACAACAATATATACTAAGGTCTGCTCCCCACACACCTGTGTTCAATCCTTGTATTTGAAGACTGATAATCAGTGCATGCACTTAACAGCAGAACACTTAGCTTTATTACTTTTGGCAGTAATTTCTACTCTGCCCGGTGCCAAAAAATCATGCTGTCCAACCATAATGTAGTGAGGAATGAAATCACTGAGCCGTCGAATTAGCACAAGCCATCAGTTTTTGTTTTATCATTGCACTTCAAAGAGCCAGTTGTGCCCAGGTGGATCACTTTTAATCAGTGGTGAGTCAGAGCAGCTTGTATTCCATGCTTTCACAGCATAGCCCCCGAGGGCAGGCATAGCCCCAGTCCACACACTTATCCCAGGTTATCTTGCCTCGGGGTTGATGCAGCTAGCATGACTGGACGTTGCCCTCGGCCCGGCCCGAGTGCTCACCTCCCGCGCCCCGGCCAGCTGTTCCTCCTGTGCCTTCTCGTAACTGCAACCTTTCCAGCACCAGCTTAATGCGGTCGTGGAGCGACTGATTTGCATAGGGCATATTCTCACCCCACCGCAGCATCGCCGGACAAACAATATCACCATGCAAATGGAGGTCACCTGGATGGTGTTTGTGGCCAAAACATAGGATGCGACTGTCCTTCAGGCTCCGTGCAGATCAGGAAACCAATATGGAAATACAGTATTTGCCTCTGGCCTCATTTGTTTTCACCTACAAATGTAGCCATCTAAACACCTAGGAAAAGCCACAATAGACTGAATAGACTAAACTTGCACACCCCCGGTGTCCCTGAATATCAATTGTCTGCAGACTCTGCATGGTAGAATCCACAGATTTATATGAACACCTGTATGGAGGAGGCAGCAAATTGCCACCATTCTGTAGACCTCTTTGTACCTCTTGAGCTTTTTCTTTGGCATTCATCACCACTTGTGTTTTGCAAGCACCAAGCTCCCCTGTTGGCGCTCGCACGATTTTATCTGTGAAACCGTTGAGGCAGTCAGTCACTCGTTGAGCTCAATAAGGTAATTACTTGATAAGAGGTTCCACCGGGGCTTTATCGTGTTTGGTCAGCCCCCCCTCCTACGGCCGCTGATACAGGTCAACTTATGGTTAGAGAGAGCAATGCCTGCAGAACAACACCTGTTGTTGCAATGCAAATCGTGCCATACATAGAACTTCAATACACTAACGGCAGTGTAAAGGGTGTGAGACATGGGGACATGTGAATAAGCAGTGAAGTTTTACCTGGGAAAACAAATATGATAACAGTGTTGTTGTTATAGCAACTTCAAATACAAACATGTGGAAGTGAGATGATGTGCAGTGAGATCAGCTAGTTTCTTTATTGCTACATTATTATTAGCACTTGTCTTTGGTGTGGTGTTGCGTACCACCAACTGTGGCTAATTTTATCAAAATTGTCTTGGATTTATCATGGCTTAATTCAATCTACGGCTGCTCAGGCTTGTTGTTTATGTTCCGAAGGCAAATGGAAGGAGTGAGAGTGCAGAGTAATACTCGTGAAATTGCAGCGGGCAGCATTTTCTGGTATAATTTGGTTTGGTGATTTGAATGCATTCGCTGTAGGGCAATTACTAATTTAAGGATTAGACTTACCTGATACGCAGGCAGGACTGGCGAGAGAGAGGAAGTCAGAGAGAGAGAGGTCATTGCAATAGCCAGTTGTTACACCTTATTCTATATTACAGTGCATAATATTCTAACACCGGCGAAGCTTTTCTTTGCTTCCTTTATTTATAGATGAAGCCGTGAAAATTATTCCTTCACTTCCATTTCTCTGACTTTCTCCGTTCATTTTCCTCTCTCTTCCTCTTTATTTCTCTCTCTGTTCTGTGCGCACAATAAATTTGTCAGCGAGCCCTGTTGGCTTCGCATGAAAATAAATAGTCATGATTGAAGAAGCTGAAGATGCTCCAACTCATCCGCAACATTTGTCATGATAAGATGCTGAAAGACAGAGAAAGGGGGAGTGAGGGAAGGAACAGACAAGAAATTTCAGCCGCATGCCACCTTGATTGCTCTCTGCGCTGCTGATTGTAAGTGGCAGTGTCGAGGATGCCACCTTCTTCTCGCCGCTTCTTTCAATTTGATGTCATCGAAAATGGAATTTCATTTCATACTCGGCAGCGATCACATTAGATAGAACTCACCAGGAAAAAGCTGATTTATATTTGCAGATTATCCTTTCCTGTGGCACTATCAATCACAGCGTACTCACCACATTGCCGACTTGTTTTTCACGCCGATTGTTAGGGGGTGGGTTTGTACAGTAAACTGACTTTTACAAGGCTCCCGATGTCTATGATATGCTATGCTAGCCTTGTTGTTTTCTCTATAGCTGTCCCTCTGTATTGACTATTGAAGCTATCAGAGCCAACTAAATGAGAACATCACTTAGCTCTACCGCCGTACAACCCTAGGGAATAGTCCTCTGTCGACGATTTGGATCGCAACATGGATCAGACATAAGGCTTGTTGTTTATGAGACTAACGGGCAAAACAATGGTGGCAGACCCGCTGTTCCTCATCAAAATTGCAAAATTGTCTGGCGGTATCAGTCCCATAATAATGTGATTTTTTTGTTGTTGTTTTGCACAAAAGGTCACGGGCCATTTGTCCTCTTGATGTTGATTCAGACAGGTTGAAGCATGTTGTTGGCAGAGGGGGTGTGTTTTCATTACTACTTATCTTCGCTGAAATTTCTGAATTTCATTGCAGAGATTTCACAGTGCTTCAGATACTGAGGCTAGCAAAGTGTGTGTATGTGGTATGTTGGTGTGTTTGTGTGCATGCTTCTCTCTCTCTCTCTCTCTCTCCCTCTCTCTCTCTCTCTCTCACACTGTGTAAGGGAACATAGTGGCAGATGAATCACTCCCTGTCAGTGTGACTCACATGGGTGCCAGGGTGTCAAGGGAACTGCCAACAGGGTCCGTGGCCCCCCGTCAAGGGGCGGCGATTTAAACCCCGTCCAGCGCCGGCCATGTTGTCACACACGTCCTTCATGAAAATGAGAATAAGAGCCATGAAAGGCTGACACTTTGATCCATAATTTACCCCTAAGTGCCACCCTTTGCGCTGGCAGCCAACTGAAAATCTCCTTAGCGTAAAGTGAACTTGTTTATGAAGAGAGCGGACAGGTGAAAAAAAGACACTTTGACTGACATGTTGTTTCCCAGACAGACAGAGGGTAGAGACTGGCGTTGGTGAGATGATAGGTAGGTCTGTGTGTGTGTATGTGTGTGTGTGTGTGTGTGTGTGTGTGTGTGTGTCTGTGTGTTTGTATGCGTACACACCATGGTGCTGACAGGGGAAAAAGTTAATAAGTTCAACAGTGTAATCGGAGCGTTTTTAATAGATACAACCTTCACCTCGGGTTCAGGTTCAAATTGATTTTTTTCAGGTCCTGACAGACACACACCTGCTCTATCTCTCCCTCCTTCCCTCCCTCCCTCTCTCTCTCTCACACACACACAGACACACATATACACACATACTTCCCACGTAGTTACTCCTTTAAGCTTTGGCACCAATTTCTTCACCTTCTTCCTTTGTATTGAAATATTAAGATGCGCTGAGATCTCCTGACTGCATAAGCCGCGTTAAGAGTTGGCCAGGATAAATAATGCATCCGAAAGCCTAGCGTTTTTTGTCCAAAGGATATAGCTTTTTATTAACAGGCACCGCTCATACATATTTGCTAAGCAGCCGTCTCTGAGTATAATGGATATGACTTGACTTGGGAAGAGGAGGAATAGGACAGCTTGACTGCTTCTATTAGCCCTGTTTTGGTGTGGCGCCCACCATGTGGCCCCCAAATGAGATTATATGTGTATGAAACAGGAGGTAGAGCGCTCACCGACCATCCATCAAAGCCTGCGGGGACCTGTGTGAAAGTTTGCGCATGTGTACTCAGCATGTGTGTGTGTATGTGCGCGGGTAAGGGGGTGTACGTCGGTGTGCTAATGCATGTGCGTGTATAGTATGAATGTGTGTGTGTGTGTGTGTGTGCGTGTGTGTGTGGATCCTGCGAGGGCTGGGGAGGAGAGCAAACGGGGCCTCCACAGTTCAGCCTCTCCATCATCCTGCACACCAGGCACAAACACAGCGACATGCCTGAGAGGGTTTCAATATCCTGTGTGTGTGTGTGTGTGTGTGTGTGTGTGTGTGCCTGTGCCATGCCTGTTTATACAAGGATTGCAGTTCATTATATTTGTACGTGTGTCTGGTTATTACATATACTCTCCACACACATGTGCACAGGGGCAGATGGGCAAACTGTAAGGTCACCTGGACAGGCTGGGTGGGTGGAGTGAGGCGCTCTCTTGGCACTCAGCACCTACCGTTGAAGTGCCATTGAGCAAGGAACTTGTAACTCTAGTGCCACAGATGTGAATGTGCAAGTAACCATCCATCCCCTTGCAATCACTTCCCAGGACGTTGTTGTAAATACGGATGTGCTTTTAGTCAACTTGATTAAATTGAATAAGGGTTAAAACACACAAACATGCGAACATACCACACACACACACACACCTGTGTAAAAGTCTGTAGCAGAGTGTGAGGCAGCAGAAATATTCATTAGCACGGCGCTCACAGGGGCAGGAGAAGCCCCTGTATCGATGAGGCCTTACCTGGGAGAGAGCAGGCTATTAGCCGAGCCCGATAAATCTTGTCAAAGGCTGGAGGAGTCTGCCTGCCTGCCTGCTGAAGAATGAAGGTCACGGGGCAGCTGGAGTTACGAGCGGCCTCGCAAGCTAGCTGCTATCAAATCAACTGAAATATGAAGTCCAGCCAGCCCTTTCAAAAATGCTAATTTTTCAATTTGTCTCTTTCTCGGTCTGTGTTTTCCTCCGCTCTCTTTATGCTGTCAGAAAACAAGGTACAGAGTTGTACGTTTTCTCACTGGGGCTGTGCCGTTTTCTTGAAAGGATTTCCACAATTTTTATGTATCTTAGATCACAATGTGTTCCTACTCACTATAATATATACCATGGATTTATGTCATATAGCAAAGGAGGATAAGGAGGATATCCTGAAAAGGGGTATAAGCTATTTCATAAATAAAAAAAAATGTGGGTAAACTGCCAGTGAGGTGAGATAAATTCACTTGTTCTGTGCAGCAAGAATTTTCTTGAATTGTGTGACAGTATCTTGATATTATTGGCGCGATCTGCCCTATTACACGATACCGTCACTTATTTAACAAAAATTCTTCAATCAAGTGAAACTGCATTGGAAACAAGTGAGACTATCTCACTCCACTGGCAGATTTCTCCACTTCTTTTAAGACAAATCAAATCTTAAGATGGACATTTTCTGCTGCAGTGGAGCTCTATTTGTGTGCTTGTTGCCAGACTAAGCTGTGTGTAGTTACTCACTGGTCTTCATATGCTGTATATTCCCATAGGCCTCCAGTGTTGGAAATTGCAATATATAGTGGAGATGACTGTAATGCAGGCTTTAGCCAGACAAATTCTACTGTGGATAGAAGAGCTCCAGCCATTTAATATGGTTTCAGGTATTGATTTGCGGCACCTTGCCCTATAGCCTGTTTATTATCTAGCTTTGGTTTCACCTTTTACTCTTTTTCTCACAGTATCTCGGGAGATGGAGTCCTTTTTTCCCTCTGTCTTCCCAGCAACAATGTTCTTAGTAACAACTACAAATAGTCAATCAAACTGGCCACTGGCAAAGAACATCGGCCATTTTGGTTGCGACTGAGTGGGCAAGCTCAAACCAGGTGCTTGAATAATAGCATGTTCTGAGCTGAGGCTTTTGCTCAGTTTGCTGCAATTATGGAAGGAGAGGAAGGGGGGATGTAATCAAGACTGAAAGACTGGTCTTTGACATGGTTCATTTACTCTGGGTTGGTCCAATGCAACACTTGGGACACAATAGCCAATTGTAAATTACAGAGTGGATTCAGTGGTGAGAAGTGCCTTGAGGGAGAGTTAGCCCACAGAGGTGGTGAAAATAGGGAATGTTGTTACATTTGTTGCTGTTCGGGTTCTAGGTTGATGAGGTCTGGGATTGGGGGAAAGGCAGGGATATCAATCAAATTGACAAGTCTGGGGGCGGTAAAATGATTAGAATAATGGTAAACAAAGCCGCTTAATGCACTAGTCTCACACACTACCAGGTTTTGGCTATTTTACCTTAACTTTATTCCAAACCCAGCCATTGCTTAATAAGCTCCACTTAATGTCAGATTCATAACATTTAATCTGTCCATAATGATATATTAATAACAGACTTCACTGGAATGTGGCAAACTGCTGGGAACATAAGTGAATAAAATAAGCCTATCACAGTGAAGGGCTCTTATGAACTGGTGACGTGAGGGAGCTCATAGCGGCTTTGACAAGCGGCTAAGTGCCTGCATGGGTGACATTTACGAGTGTGTCGTGGAGATCCCCAGCCGGACGCGGAGGGAAGACGGTTACTTTCTGTTTAATCACCATCAGAATTCCACGGGTGTTGCAGCAAATGTTTGAGCAGCGCAGATGACTTTCCCCCCATGAAGCCAATCGTGGCGATCGTTTGATGTCGCCGCGAATGTGCTTAACATGCGCGTTCTGATCCCCAAGCAAACCACCCGGCCTTCCTTCCTCCCCCCCCCCACATTTGAAAGATTTACGTCAGGGTGTGTGCATGTGTTTGTCTACTCTTTTGAATCTCTTTGAATAAGCCTTTCTTTTCCGGAGCAGCCTCCTCTCCCAGTGAATTGCGGACATGACAATTGAGGACCTTATAATTTATGTTTTAAAACGCCAGTGTTATCTGTGCCAGCGTGATTTTGTTTGAACAAGGAGGCATACTGGCGAGGGTCCTCAGTCGCTGCTCAAACCGTATGCCTGTGTTTGCTCGGGAATCCTTGGTGGGCTATCCGCCGTTACTATGGTAATACACCTCCACCGCTCTCCCCCCCGCCCGCCCCAACGGTGATCTCTGCAACTTCTCCCATGGACATACGCCTGGACTTTTTAAAAAGGGTTTCGCTGCTCTCTCATCTTGCTTGTACCCGGTAATTCAGAGACATTACTGCCAACAGCGGAGCTCAGCGGCAACGTTCTCCCAAAAATGTCACGGTATTCTAATAATGTTGGCCCAGTGTTGGATGAGGCGTGGGAACGTCATGTTCCACTAAACTCTTTTGATAGAGCCACCTGGACAAGTAGGGAGCATTTCAAAGATGAAGGTCCCTGAACACTAAATTGGCAGCCATTGCTCCACTACATTGGGCTCATCTCTTCCCTGAGTCACATCTCCTTGGGGACCCGCAATTTACTGCCCTCCCCCCTTTGAGTTCTTGATTCATGAGATCAAATTAGACAGTGAGAGAACATCAGTGGCTGCACAATACTTTGCTCTTTAACTCAAGGCCTATTGTACTGTTTGCCAGTATTTTGGCTCCACCTCAAGTCTGGTGGAGTTGCTAGTTAACCATTTCCTTCATCTGTCCTTATCTGGTGAATCTGCTAAATGTTGGGCAACTGGGGTAAAGAGCTTTGAAATCCAATATGTGCACCGTAACTTTTGAGCCAGCAGAGAGGAGAATGAGCTTGATGTGGCTAAACAAAAGCATTCAAAATGATTTGAGGCACACATCCGCCTCTTCAGAGAGAAGACGTGCCTTGCAAGGTCAAGTGCATTATTGATATGATGTGCCGCGCTGGAATCCAGTGTTGTCAAATAGTCCAGAGTATCAAACAGCCGTGAATCTTAGAGACAAATGAAACAAGTCTTCTATATTTCATCCCATATCTGAGGAGTGCGATGGGTGAATAGCAATGAAACCATTCAGACAGATTAAAGGAACCAGTGTCAAGGATCAAAAAGGAGGTGTGTTCAGTAAATATTTGCTCGTGCATAAGGAATAGACTGAACGACTAAGCTGTGTGTGCGTGTGTGTGTGCGTAGAATGGGGGGCAGAGAAATGTGAAGCACCCAATGTTATTCAGAAGTATGCAGACAACCCATCAGTCCACAGCTTGAAGCTGGAATGACAGGAATGAACTCAAGTAGGTTTGCGTGTGTGTGTCACTGTGTGTGTGTGTGTGTGTGCACGTGTGTGCATGTTTAACTCGAGAGTAACTCTTCACTGTAATGACTCTTGGCACGCATGTGGCCTAATGAAGTGGGACTTAGCCTATGTGATGACATGAATGTGTCTGATTGTACGTTACTGCGGAATTGCCCTGGAGAGCGCCTGGGGTGTTTTGACATGTTTGCTTGGTGTATTTACACACCCTAACGATATACACTGTCACCTTTTTTGGCCCTTACATTTCCATTTCCATTTATAGGCATTTAGCTGACGCCTATATCCGGAGTGAGCAGGTAGGGGTTCAACATGACACCATTACTCCAACGAATGCAAATTTTAATCAAATATGAAATATTAACCGCACATATCCACACACTGAAAGCAGTGGACTTTGAAAGAGATTGCCAGGCTACAGTGGAAGAAGAATATTCTTTTTTTTTTTTTCTTTAACGTAATATTACTCATCGTAGTCTGAAGCAGGGAGAGGCTGCCATGGCGAGTGCCTTTAGGTGCATATACTGTAGTGGCTCCCGTTTGATTACTAGCCTCGGCGTCTCTCTAGACTCGCCTGTCGCGACGTCAGAGCTCAAAATGAACACTCTGGGCAGTGAATGGGGGTGCACACAGGTGTGTGAGAAAGAGAGAGAGAGAGCAACATAGAGCTACAAAAAGGGTGTGTGTGTGTGTGTGTGTGTGTGTGTGTGTGTCTGCGTTCGTGTGGGAGACACATTCCTCAGGCATCAACCACACTAGGTCCCCTAACGCTCGCTACTGACAAAATTTTACCTGCCTGCAGTGGCCAGGTCTCTTTTTTTATGGCCTCAGTGAGTAGCTCACTCTAGACGAGACAGTGTCTGAGGCTCGGCTGTTTTTATTAACATCCAGAAGGTGTAAAAAGGTCGAGAGTGAGAAAGATAGAGGGAAAATGATTTGGATTGCCAAGCAACAGCAGCGGTTTGCAGCGGTGCTGGCTGGATGAACTGACAAGGCGGTGTTTACAATCTCTGATGTCCTCTCCTTACTTATGGCTCCGACCATTTCTTATTTACACAAGTCATATTTCCAGGCATTCGTGTTATTTCTCAACACCCACTGACATATGCTACATGGCCATTGTGTACTGTCCAACTGCTTGTGTGAAAAAGTGAGATATGCGGCACCTCGCGTTGAATGTAATCTGAGAGTGATGCATTGTGGGGGAAATGGACGACACTGCCTCACGTGTTTACCTCGCGTCGGCACAATGACAACAACAATAGCGACAGCGCTAGGAGGAGGGCCCTTTGTGCGGCACAAGCTGATACACCGAAAGGGAGTGACAGGTTTGAAAAATTGGCAAACAGTGTTTGCTGGAAGGCTTCCTTGGGGCTTGGGTGCCTTTGGAATCATGTGCGAATGCAGAGGAGTGTGAATGAAAAATAGCTGTGTGATCCTGCCATGTTGCTTCTGTCAAGACTGCGTTTTTTTTTCTTTTTTTCTCCTCTCCCTCGCACCCTCCCTCCCACCTCTTCCTGTCTTCCTCATCATCTGCCCCTCAAAGCTTGCTTTCTCTCTCTGTTTCTCATCATCTCTTTTTCACACTCCTTCACTCTCTCACTGCCTTACTCTCCTCCACCTCTCCTCTGTGTTTTTGCTCTCTCTCTCTCTCATTCTCACACTCCATCCTCCCCCACCCCTGTTATTCCTGCTCATAAGAGGTGGTTATTTAAGGCTTAGAATCCATAAAACCAGCCTTAGGTGTGTTTGCTTTTGTTACTTGCCCAAAATGGTCAGTTGACTGCCACATTGTCAGAGCCGTTGATCCTCGTTCAGCCACTGCCCGTCTGCGGAGAGTTTCATGTGGTTTAGCAGCGACTTAAGCCTAGGTGGAGTCCCGCAATCCCATCAGCAGGTTTTAAGTAGTGTAGCTGCCACTTAGCGGGGAAGTGGGGAAGACATTCTCGGGATACCTGTCCCCCTCCTGCCTTTTCCCCCCAGGAAAACAGCGATGGGACCCCACCCTGCGGGGCTGTGGACATAAGCTCCTTACTAGGAAAGAAGAGACACAGTACAGTACAGGAACAATGATTCATTAGTAAAGCAGACGTTTTGGCATGTGGCCTTCATCCATTTTTCTATTAAATCATTGTTCTCTGCTCTGGAATTTCTTATTTCCCAGTGTCTTCTGCCCATTCCACCTACCTTGCTTGTGGGTGAAGTTGGGCCAGATTAACATTTCGACATAAGCTCCTTAACCACAACAACAAGACCACACTTGCAACCCCAGGCACGTCATATGTGTGTGTGTGTGTGTGTGTGTGTGTGTGGTTGAGTACATTTTACAGAAAGCGGTTAGAGACAATGAATTACTCTTTTTTTCCTTGTGGAAGAGTGGGAATCTTTTTACTGCGACTCGACTGACACTAAAAACAGTCACACTTATGGTCCCTCCTGCACAACATCTGTCCCAGATTGCACTCCTCTCCCTAATTAAACCCTGCTTACCTCAACATTCTTAAAGCACGCTACTGACTAATTATTAGGCGCAGGCTCCTCAAAGCCCTGTTTAAACCTCGCACTGATGAGGGTGCGCTAGAACCAACGAGCACGCATCAGAAATTAGACAGGAATCCTAACAAGAGACTTTCCCCTTGAGCATCGCCTCTTTGTGTCCATGTCTGGCCTTGATGATGCCAAGTGGAACAACTCTCTAGTAGAACTTAGTGGTCTTTCACACTGCTAAACCTTTAATTAATGCCCAGGAACACTCTGAGCAGTGCTTAAACATTGTTTTCGTATATTCAACGGAAGGGGGTATAAAAGGAGTGGAAAAAAGAAGCCAGAACTTGCGGCAATTTCCAATCATACATTTTTAATGTTTATTCCGCTGTTTCTTAATTAAATCCATGCATCAGAATATAGTAAAAAAGCCTAGTATCAGAGCGGGGTTGGGGGGGGGGGGGAATAGAGAAATTCATAATACATAATTTTGCAGGGAATGTACTGGGGACTGTGAGGGGTTTTAATAGATATTTTTCTGAAAGAGATGCTTATGACTTTTTAGTGGAATTATATAGTTGCCCTCTGGTTTCTGGTACGAGGATGGACGAGGATGGGGGGATTGGAGGGTGTGTGCACGTGCGTGTTAAATCTAGGGACTTTTTGTGTGTGTGTGTGTGTTAGTCTGTGTGTGTGTGTGTGTGTGTGTGTGGTGTGTGCGCGCATGCGTGTCGAAGGCGTTGGGAATATGGGAAGGTTATCTGAAGTGATGGTCAGCTCAATAAGACACATTTTAACGATTTTAAACATGGTTTAATAGACTCCTCACAGGCACACATGCACGCACGCACACACACACACACACACACACACACACACACACACACACACACACACAGAATTATCCTGGGCAGCAGCCTGATTCAATTAGTTGGAGGTGAGGAGCAGAGAGATGAGGGTCACGCTTGCCATTCCAGCCCAAATGGAGATGCTTCCTGGGAGACCCAGCGTGTCTCTAAATTTGGCAGCTCCTGGGTCATTGTTTCATCACAGCCCAGAATGGCTTCAGGGCCATTCACCATGTCTCTGTCTATAAGCCTCGCTATCTATACATCTATAATGTACATTTCAATTTAAAAAGGCCCTGATTCCCTTTTCCTATTCCCACAGCAGGAGCGGGTGGGTGGGGTGTATTGAGGGGAAGATGGAGACTTGGTAATGTTTTCTTTCTTGGTGATGCTTTTTTTTCTTTTTTTCTTTGAATGTGCTCCCTGCACTGCTGCAGTCACAAGCCAGGACCCCCTGCAGCTACCTCATGTTAGTTTTTCTGCACTAGCATAATGATGAGGGTGAAATTTACAGAGCTGCTACTTATGCATATACTGTATGTGTGCTTGCATATTACAGCAGAGAGAGATATTCTTTACACGGCAAAAAAATCTCCATCTTAACAAGTCATTTAGTCTATTATTGAGTCCTAAAATCGTAATTTTCTTAACGTAAGTGAACAAAATCTGCCAATGGGGTTTGATAACTTCTCTTGTTTCCAATGCAACTTCATTCATTCAGTCATTTTCTTGATAGTAGTGCAGTGATCTGCCTTATTCTTATCTTCAAGATGACACTCATTTCTAGAAAATTCCTGTAGCAAAGGAATCTGCACTGGAAACAAGTGGAGTGACCTCACTGGCAGAATTTCTCTCAAGAAAAAAAGATTTGAAGGCTGAATATGAGACCAAGCGCTTTGTTACGATGGATGTTTTTTGCAGTGTACACACCAAGGTTCTGACCAAAGGAGTCTTTTCTTCTGCTAAAAGATGAATGAGTAAAAGAGCATTACAAACTTCACATTTATTTCTTCCTTTCGTTTAACCCTCGCTCCTGGATGAATAACGATAGCTGCCCGCGACACTGCTCCTCTGTTATTGAAGTTTCAAAATGAGTATTCATAATGAGAAGGGTATTAGGTATAGATTTCCTGTAATGGTAGTTACTGACAACGGCCGGTCCTCCCATGGAGCCGTAATGGACAGGAGGGATCAATTGTGGATAAACACCAGGCCTCCGTATTTGAAAGTTATTCAAACAAGCACCAGGCTCAATCTCTAATGGGAGTGTTTATAAAGAGCACCTGGCTCTCCGGCGCCTCCCCGCTCCCACACACCCACCCTGTCTAGACGGCCGCTCCTGTCAGCCTGCGCCTGCCGGGCCTCATTGTTTCATGACTGAGAAACTGATGGGACTGAAGGTGAAAAACATCTTGAAACATACTTTTCTGTTGCAAGAACCAAACCTAAAGCCTTCAGTCCGCTGCGTTCCCCTCTCTCTCTCTCTCTCTCTCTCTCTCTCTCTCTCTCTCTCTCTCTCTCCCTCTCTGCCGTTCGGCGATCTCAGCCCGAGATTGACGTAATCCCCGGTTCTTCTCGCTACGTGGCCCCGCTGTTAGTTTTTCTGCCTGTATTTTTTCTAATACTCCCCCATGTGGAACTGTCACAGTACCAGATGTGTCAACACCACTTCAACGCAAACCCACCAAGCATGGCTGCTGCACCCCCGCTTCTCCACGCCGGCCACGCTGGGTTTTATGGGTGCTTCAGGCCTCGATGGTTGAATTATTCTTTTCTTCCAACCAGCATGAGATTTCAAAAGCCCTTACTGCAACTTCGAAGACTTTGTTTTTTTTCCCCCCCTTATTTTGTTTGTAATGAAACATTCCTGACCTGTGACTGTACCAACAGTCACTTCGGGGAAAAAAACGGTTTTCTTGATCATCGTTTTCTTTTCTGCTCTTTATTTTTTCTTGAGAGGATCTTGCTTGGAAACCGGTTTGAATAAACAACGAGCCGTGCCAAAAACATCTCCAGGAGGGCCAGCTGTCTGAGTTTGGACTTAGCTTATCTCAGCTCTTACAAGGCGAGGAGCGGGGAATGAACAACCAAAGAAAGTAAGGAGAGAAAGCAAGGAAGAACATTGGCAGCGGGGGTACTTATATTATGCATGCTGATGGAAAAGATATGGGAGGGTTTCATTCCAAAAAACGCAATATGAAAATAAAAATCGGTCCCTTGCGTTCATTTGTTCATTGCTCAATATTTTTTAAAAACACAGATGATTGCATCCTCTGAATGTTACTACTTTGTCAGTAAAGGGTGCAAAGTAGCAGCATAGGAATATGGTCGTATTGCTTTAAGAGCTATTGTTCTACCATGCTGCCTGCACCCGCATCTTGAAGTGTAAAGAGTTGGGCCACCCATCGGAGTCACCTTGTTAGTGTTTCAGGTGTCACCTCGGCAGCGTGTGATGTGTATCAAAGCGCGGAGACAGAGGTTTCCTGAAGCCATCTGGGTACTCCGCTCCGTTTCCGGATGAAAAGAAGAAGCGACGCCCGGGAGGTTTTTCGCCGTCTCATCCCGTCCCGCCGACTTTTATTAACACCGCGTTTCACAGGCTGTAAGTCCGCCGATACGAGTCACAAAAAATTAACATTATTCGTATGATGTTTGTTAGCGGGAGATGGAGGCAGAGCGAGTTTGGATTCAGCGCCGAGCACAGAATCAAATTGCGTGTGAGGCTTCTAACCCTCAGGGGAGAGAGAGGGAAGACAGAGGGAAGCGGCGGTGCAACAACAAAAACAAGTCTTTCTCGTTTTCTGATTCCTCTCAGTGATCACTAATTACAGACTTTGACAAGGCTCTTGTTAAAAAAGTACAAAAACAAAATACAAAAAAAAACATTCAATAACCAGTATAATTACATTTATTGTGATAAGGTAGAACAAACACACTCCTCTGGCCCTCCAGGGAATTGTGTGTGTGTGTGTGTGTGTGTGTGTGTGCGTGCAGAGGGGCAGTGTTGGATGGAAATAAGCCTCTCTGGTTTTATTAAATAAACAGTGATTTCTTGAGTAATATGCAATAGGACATCGAAGTAATGAAATATGTCAAAGTGAAGAGTTTTGCTGTGAATTTGCAGCATTTCTGAAACTAGATGTACAGGTGCACACGTGTGTGTGTGTGTGTGTGTGTGTGTGTGGGAGCGACGTGCTGTTAAGCTGCGAAGGGGAATAAGAAAAGAGAGCTTTCATGTTGACAGAAGGTGCGCCGGTTGCTGATGAGGGCACCGAGGCCCTAACTAGGCCAAGCTCGGCGCCAGGTCGCTAAACCGCTCGCCAGCTCCTAGAACGCACACCTAGCTTAACTCCAAGAGGACAGGTTTGGAAGCGGGTGACTCAAATCTTTGTCTGTGTTTTCTCACAGGCTCAGAAGCAGATTATATTGGATTATATAGATTATATACAACGGTTGTGGGGCAATTTGGCTCATTAACATAATGACACCGCCCGACTCTCCCCGTGAAAAAAAAAAAAAGGCGCACGGCTCGGAAACGGGGCGGTGCAGGTTTCACACCCAAAGTATTTTCCTTAGCTTAGAATCGGTGGCAAATGGAAAGATGAAAAGACAGCCTTCACAGCCGCTACTATCTGTATACTGTGTGTGTGTGTGTGTGTGTGAGAAAGAGAGAGAGAATGTGTTTGTGTGTGTCGGTAATGAATCTTAACTACATGGAATTTTATGGTGGCTTCTGTTTCTTTCATGCGGTCTGAAGGAATGTCTGAGGTGAACAAGTATTCTTCCTCTTATCTTCCTCTTTTCTCTCTCTCTCTCTCTCTCTCTCTCACTCTCTGCGATGCGTGCATACAGTATGTCGGCTATGTCTTGCATCTGCACCGCTGCATGCATCGCTAAGAGCATTTCCTCGTAAGTGCAACAAGGTCACAGCACTTGGCAAAGTTATTCCACTTCTGAGCTATTTCTAGTAACGAGAATCGGCTATAAGTTGAAAGCTGAAGAGACGGAACAGGCAGGCTGCTCATATCACAGTGTTTTTAATTCCAGACATCTCCTTATTAGCCTCTTTTAAAGGTTGCTTCAAAAAGGTACAGCCACTGCAAAGAAGCGTGACTCATCTATAAATGTTGGTGCCGTATAATATTTTAGCGGTTGAAGGGGAATCACAGTATGAATTGCAGAGTTTCATTCCAAAATGCGACATCCACCATTTTGAAGAAGTGGCACCTAATCTTACAAAAAGAATTGATTAGCATGAAAGACACTACTTTGGAGTACAATTAGTTATTATTTATTGAAAGACTTTATAAAATAGTAATACTTCAGAGATTGCTATGAAGCATTAGGTGAGATTTATCGCTTCCAACTGGTTATAGCAGTTTGGAATTAAAGGAACCCTGCAATTACTGGTAGCGGATGATCTGAAAGATTTGTTCAAACAAAGCTGGATCACACTGACTATTCAGCGACTGGGAATGGCCTGTGTGAACTCACGGTGAACTCCTCAACAGCGGAGGAACCCTTGCTTCTTTTTCGGTTGAGATCCTCACATATCTTTGAGGCCACCGTGACACTTTTTCCCCTTGATTTATGTGATGCTACAAGAACACGTTTGGCTTGTGTATACAGTGATAATTCAGTTCATGTCTGGGGCTCAGATGAGCAGCGTCTGTTGTTCACGTTCCAGACCCCTGGATCATTAAAATGCCTCTGGCGATGCACTCCTCATGTAAGCTGTTTCTTGTCTTACACCTAGTTCCAACGTCTCGTTTTGGCAGAGCGCGCTTGGATCACCTCAGAAAACTCCAAATAAGGTGTTTTTGCACAAACTCCTTCTCTCTCTCTCATCACCATAACTGTCTATTCTTACTCTTGCTGCCCCTCGCTTTTCCAAATCAGCATGCTTTATTAAAACAAAGCCAAACAAGGAGCTGTAAGCAAGGAAACAAACTTAGGAAATTCATTAGTTGGGGAGTTGTTTTCACAAATTAAACATTGTTTTTTTTTTCTCTCCTCGCCGCCTTGCACAAGACACGGATGCCCGGGTGTTGTTTGCAGCGGTTTCATTCGCCTGGGATAATGAGAAAATTCTGCATATCAATATTAGCTGAAGAAATCTCATATCCATACAAGGGTGAGGTTGGTTAATTTGAAATTATACCGTGGGGTTTACACTCGGTGCCTCGATAGGACTCTATCCTTTCCAAAAAGGAAGAGAGAGAAACAGAGAGAGAGAGAGAGAGAGAGAAGATTTGGTTAACAAACTTGATCAGTGGAGTCTACATGGCTCAGACCTTCCTTCATGGCTTTCTGCCCTCTTTCTGCCCAGTAGGGCTAGTAAATAAATGACATTAAGCTTGTTTTTGCATGGTGGAGGGGAGAGGAGCTGGTTGTGGCCCCATTGAGGATGTGCTAAACAAGGCTGAATGTGACGGATAGAGCCCCGGTCTTTGTCTCTGTCATGAGGTGGGTCTCAGTGGAGGGTGAGCAGCTGCCACTGCTCTGTAGCTGGTCTCAGATCAGCCAGTACTGGGGCCAGTAGTCTAGATCCAGGTAGTTGTAATTATGTCAGTGTTTTAGTTCATTGCACTGTTTTGTTATGTTTGGATTCATTTTTTTTTTAATTAATGGAACAGCACTCGCAATCACAGCGAAGTGTTCATTTTTCTATTGTTGGAACACTATTTGCTACGGAGCGACCAGCATGTCTGCCCTGTAGGGACATTCATAATGAAGTATGCACACATGCATAAGTGCACATGCTATTGTGTGCGTACAGTATATAACACAAGGCAATCAGCTAAATTCAACTAATTACGTCAAGTGGGTGAAATCAGTTTGAAAGTTGCTCAACAAGCTCAAGTGAGCATGTTTTTGAAAACATACTCACGTTTTGATAAATTGTAGACACATGCACAAATTATGAAATTCAAAATATTGATGAGGGAATCTTCTGCACTTGACATCAAATTACAATCAAATTGTGCACATGCAATAGCATCCTCTGCCCTTGTGGTAAATCATGGACTTGGCATGTAATGTTTTTTTTTTTTTCCTTCTGGGCTCCATAACTTTGATTGTGGCATACAAAAAAACACAACAACTAAAAATGTTTTGCCATTGTAAACCACTCTGAATGAGTTAGCAAAATGTTATCTGTAATATAAATTCTACTTGGATACTTGGATGTGTGCTGAAAGGTCATGGAACAGACAGCGGGCCATCGGGCCTCAGTGGGGAGCTGTAATGTTCTATATTAGGAAAGTACTGACAACTCTCACAAGAGCACGTCTAATCATATGTGTACTGACACACTCGCACTCTCTGCCGCATAGGCCTGTCACACATGACATTCCTAATATCACGCATAACAGATACACACAGATACAGACGCCCATAAACACACACACACACACACACCATCTGACAATGCTGTTTACATGCCCTAAAAACCTGCTCACATAACATTAGGTTGCAGCGTTCCACCGGCGCGGCCGTCCCTAGCAAACACAAATTGGAGCCCATCGGTCAAGTCTCATTTTCACTTCATTACGGGAGGTAACCGAATACATTAAGTTACCTCCGCATGTGGAAAATGTGTTCGCCTCAGCATTTTAATCCATAGAAGGCCTTTTTAATGAGGGGGATTTTATACTACAGTGCATTATTCAATTAGAAGGAAGAGCAAAGGAATGGCTGCTGTAAAAGTCCCCATCGTGGGAGACTCGCCAGGTGGCTGCAGGATCAGAGAGAGAGAGGTAGAGAGAGAGGGTGAGGAGGAGGGAAGACAAAGAGAGAGAGAGAGGGAGGGAGGACAAAGATAGAGAGAGAGAGAGGGAGAGAGAGAGAGAGAGAGAGAGAGAGCGAGCATGGCAATACACGGTACAGGTTGCGTGAATACATTTAGGCCTGGCCAGCTTAATAATGTGAGCCCACCTACACACATACAGAGGCAGCTATAGCCTTGCCAGTGGCAGCGGTACCAACCTGAATACCAGAACAGAATGATAATATGGGACGCTTTTGGCTGGATTGGCGTAGCATGCATTAGCACTGATGACAGTTCTTGAATTGCAAATGTCCTCGACGGCGTGTTCGGCTTGCTTCAGTGGGTTATGCGCCCAGCTATTTAGCATTTCACTCCGTTTCTCATCAGACTTGTTAAAAGCCGACATGGCTGTGCGTGTGTTATTATGTATGTCACATGACAGAGTGTGGGTTTCATTTTGGCGTTGCCGTTGGAGCTTGAATGAGGAGAGACGTCGAGGTTTGGAGCATATGACAACTTGCGGCTTTGGCGTTTTTGTGTGCCGAGGTGTTTATCATGTGCTGTGCTAGAAAAAGCACATAAAAAAAAAAAAAAAAAAAAAGAAACAGGCAGGTGCACAAACATACGGTAGCTGCATACAACCCACACTTGTCAATGGTACCTTCCCACTCTGTCACTAGTGTGAGGCAACAAGCTCAGTTTCTCTGGGTCCCTGAACAAATGAGCACTGATTGAGCCTGTTGTTCTCAAAATGCTTCAGTGCGTTCTCTCTCTCTCTCTCTGTCTCTCTCTCTCGCTCTACACACATACACACAGACACACATGTACACACATACAGGCAGAATTCTGTAATACTTCCTCTGAAATAGTGTTCCAGCCACTGATACCAGATTGACCCCAGCCTCGGTTTTCAACGTTTACACAGTGGGAAACAGAGTGGTAAAAAAAATAGAGAAAATGAAGGAGATTTGCCTCAAAATACAAGCTGCCAGTTTGTGTCTGCTCGGTGAGATTCGGCGCGATTTCTCTCCCAAACAATAACCTGGAATCAGAGAGGCAAAAGCTGGGACACAATCTCGCACAGCGGCCAAAGCGGGATAAGAATACAAATGGCAGTTTTGTATGTGGGAGAGAGAGCGAAGGCAGGCTGGGATTGCACACAAAGTCCTTCAAATCCTCTGAGGCGCTAGGGGCCGTCATGTGCCGAGCGGTAAATTGATCATGACATAGCACCGTGGAAAAAAGAACCCAGAACGTACAAGCGTGTCAAAGGCACAAAAGATGAGGCGCTGGATGCAGGGCCAGAAAGAAAGGGAACACACACAGACCGCATCGCTTTAACATCTTCGCTGAAAAGCAGCAGTGTCGCCTGTGTGCTTGCGTCTTTATATTGACACACACACACGCATGCATGTGCACACACACACACACACACACACACACACACACACACAGGTGTAAAGACGCTCATGTACCCTACACACTAATAAAAATCTATACTCACAGTTCCTTGACAGCTGTACGGTGCTCACCTCGCCTCCCACAGTTAAAGTGGAATTTTCGGTTCATAGCCAAACCCTAGGCTGTGCACACAGAATCAGATACACACACTTTCACACCATCCATTTTACTGAATTGCTAGATTTTCTAGGTTAAAGACACCCTTCCTTTGAAGTGAATTTCTCTGTCCTAAAGCATGCGAGTATTATGCTCAGAACCTTGAAATATTAAAGGCAAAGTGCTGCAAAGATATCTGGGTGAATCCTCGTCTTGCCTTTTATTGCAGTTTTTGGGACTGTCACACACTGGATAGTGGCCATCTGGATAAACCTTGTAGGATTTAGCAATATATCCAAATGGTCAAACAGAGTAAATCTAGAAATGAAGTATTAGGTGGGAGGTCAGATAGGTGAGTGGCTTAACCCAAACAATCTGCCGTTCTGCGAGGATGAAGACGCTGCAGAGATGTGGCTTTCAACCTGCCTGCGATTCACGGTAAAATATTTATGGTGAAATGTTTTATTTGACAAGCTGCTTTGTTTTGGCTGACTTTGAGAGCGAAGGCCTTGGCAGGACGACAACGGTTTTATGTCAGGGCTGTTTTTTTTTACACGTACCTTTTAATAGTTAATAAGGGGCTTTGTCACGGATAGGGGGATTCCATTGTTTGGACTGGAGTGTCAAAGCGATGATGGCGGCATCCAGGAATACCAAGAGTTAGGCTAACGCTGATGAAAAGGGAAATGCAACGTTAAAGTACACATTGCGATTGGCTTTTTGTAGAAATATGGCCTTGAGTGAATTCTGATGTTGGTACTGTCGGTGTCACAGCTCTGGATTGTTGTTGCTCTGTGAATGAAGCTGGATTGCGGTCTCAAATTGAGTCCCATAATCCGATAGTTTAGTTTTCCTCACCGGATGGCACAATATTTAGCTTTCAATTTAACCTTCAGTTATTGGCCAGGCGAGAGCATCGCAGCGGAAAACAACTTTGCTAGTCGGAGGAGCAAAATTGAAGAAAAAAAAAGAAATCAACTGGTAGGCCACCTAGAGTGTGTTGCAAGCCTAGTTCAGTGTATCCTTTATTAAGCCCTAGAGCTTAGGTTGTCCCCCTGGCTTCCATACCAGTGGGCTGTCCCTTTGATGTGATGCTTACCCTCAGTCCACCCTTTGATCTTCCTGGCCTCCACTGAACTCTCAACTCAATGGACTTTTGCACCGTGCACTACACATAACACGGGAATTAAAGAAAAGGCTGAATGAACAGGAATGAATAGAGGCCATCATCCCAGCTTTGTCACTCCAGAGGGAGTTGAAGGGTTCTTCAAGAGTTTCGAGGAGTCCTGAGATGGTCACTGGCCTTTGTCAACATTTTTTTGTCACCACATATTACACAAGAACCTCCTGCTGTGGTTTAGTCGAATTTTCCCGAATTTTTTTTTTTTTTACTATTGAAAAAAAAAGGCATTGTGGTGCGATGAGTAAGTGTTTGAGTGGCCTCTTTCTCCCTGCACATTTTCTTTTGACCGCCCAATTATGTTGGAATATTTATGTGTCTCTTTTTCACATGGAAAGCTTTGAATTATCACCTCCTCCTTCTCACCCCCCCCCCCCCCCCACCCCCAACAACTCAATTGGTTAACTATTGAGCAGTCAGCGGTAATTCTTTATGACTCAGAGCGTTTTTTTTTTTTTTCCCTTAACGCTGTGGTGGGGCTGCCACTTTGCCTTTTATGCACCCAGGAACAATAGGATATGCCATTGAGCTTTTTTCCCTTTTGACATCAATACCATTTTAGAACTATGCTGCGGAGGCACGACTTTCTCTTCAGCCAAGCTGGCCTCTCTCTGCCTGGGGCTAGAGACGACGCGTGCAGCATACCTCAACAATGTTACACAGCTTAAGAACCTACACCCGGGTCCCTTCTCCTCCCCGGTCCCCTACTCCCCTACTCTCCTGGCCAATTACCAATTCCCTTTTGAGACTTTACGGAGATACAATGACATTGAGTTATGACAGTTGAGGTTTTTTTTTTTTTTTTTTTTGTCATTGAACTTTTTTTTTTTTTATCTTTTTTCTGTTTCACCCCCTCTTTCTTTTTCTCTGTCTATTTTTTTTGAAGGTCTTTAATCTCAACTCAAAGACAGGTGGGGTGGTTGGGCTGAGCACTAAATGAAAGCCTGTGGAATTGTAGTTGCCTCTTTGACCTTAGGTTCTCCTTCCTCGAGAGTGGGCCTCGTTACTGGCAGAGGGATGTCACCTCACTGCGAGCCAGATCAAACGCTGTGTGAAGTGTGTGCTCCTGTGTGCACACCTGGATGTGTGTGTGTGTATCTGCCAGAATCCTATTAGAACACCTGATAATGTCAAAAACTGACGGAAAAAGAGATGAAACCCCTCCGCATGGACACGTTTTGAACAAACTTTTCAGGGTTCAAACTTCTCCGACAGACCCAAAGTTTTAGTTAAGGGATCAGATTCCCCCGGTTGTGATTTCTTTTTCCTCGATAACCATCTGCAATTTACAACCGAAAGGTCAAATCCGGCATGAGGGAGACTGAAGCTAATCCGTCTGCTGAGGATAACTCTTTTTTGATGACAATTTGTGATGAGTATAGCGACATCCTGGGTTTGGGGAAGATCTAATATTTGCAACATGCTGTGTTACTGAAAATGAGGTTTTCAATCGTGGATGGAAACTGCTTCACTAGACAAAAAAAAAAAAAACAGTTTC